>NC_036254.1:29421884-29423051 GCF_002742605.1 Olea europaea var. sylvestris
TCCTTCTTCACCAACTTCTTGAACATCACCTTCACCTTCTATATTTTCATCAAAAACTTCACCAGTCTCTTCCTGAACATTATGAGTATGTTTAGGAGGTGACAAATGCTCCACCTGCAGCATAGTCGTCTCTTCTTCCTCACTACTAGAAGCACTAATCTGATGTTTATTAGTCATGTAGGGCATATCACACTCATTGAAGGTCACATTCCTATTTGTGATCATTCTAAACCCTTTCACACTTGATAAGTATGTTTTTTTACACACTTATTTGGTTCACAAACATGACTTAAACATGGATAAAATGGTTGAAATGTGGTTTAATCCTATTAAATTCATGCAATGTAGGTATTTCAATGGAAATTGTGGAATTCAGGAGAAAAGAGCCGAAGAAGGACCAAAACGCAACAAAGTGATAGTTCGAGGACCAAATGTGCAAATATTGAGAAGTTGAGCTAAATGCAAAACAAGAGTAAAAACATGCCAAGTATGAGCTCAATGACAAAGCAAAATAATTGGAAGAAGAAAGTATTGAAGAGGGACAGAAATGAAGACAATTGAAAGTTGGAGGACTAAAGCGCAAATACTTAAAAGATGTACCGAATAAGTGGCATGAGATTTGATGGTGTCAATCATCAATTGGAAGATAAAATTTGTTGAAAAGATGAAGAAATCAAAGAAAGAAGTCAAGAGAAGTAACAAGAAAGTTCAGGGACCAAAATGTAAAAGACCACATAGTTGGTTACATCTATGCGACCGCATAGTGTAACCATCTATGCGGTCGCATAGATGGATGCAGGGAAAATAATGGTGCCTTTCAAATGACCTATGCGACCGCATAGGTTCCTTCTATGCGGTCACATAGAAGAAATTTCGGGGGGTTTTCTGCAGTTTCCTTTTTTGACTCCAACTCTTTTTTTTACCTAATTTGGACACGCTATATATACCCTAAAACACGTCCAGAACTAGGGTAGACAATTTTGGGAGAAAAGAGGCACACAATAACATCAAGATCCAAGAATTTATGCAGGAAGAAAGAGGATTTCATCAAGATTGAAGATTTCAAGCATCAATTATAATAGGTTGATGTCTTCTCCTTTATTGAATCTTTGTAATTTTCTTCAAAACATGATAGGCTAATTTTTTATTTCATTGGGAGTCGATGAA
>NC_036254.1:29435154-29457223 GCF_002742605.1 Olea europaea var. sylvestris
ACCTCACCTCCATTCATTTCTTTAAAATTTTCTAAGCAAGACCTTTTAGAAGTCAAATGGAAAGTGCAACCAGAGTCAAGAATTCATTCTTGATTCTGGTCTATATTTTCAGAAAAATTTACAGTATACTGATCGGTAACAGGTTCAGTAACAACATAGACATCCACAGTTTTATCATCTAGGGATTCAACTACATTTCCCTCATCTATTTTCTTATCCCTCCGTTCATTCTTTTTCTTAAAGCAATCCTTAATAAAGTGACCTGATTTCCCACATCCATAACATTTCCTATTCCGAGTCCTAGTCCTAGACTTTGACCTAGGTCTTCCTCTCCCTTTCTTCTTGTTATTATTATTTCCTTGATAACTCTGATTATCCTGACTATGGTTTTGATATTAAGTGACCTCCCTCTAACAAATAAACTCTCAAATTCTCTTCCATGCTTCTCAGTTTTAAGTTCCAGATCCTTGCTTCTTAAAGAGTTAATAACAACTTCAGGAGTCAAAGAATCCCTACCATATTTAATGGCACTTTTGACATCGTTATACATTTCAGGTAATGAATTTAGAAAAATCACAGCCTTGTATTGATCAGAGACTTTGTCTCCAATATTGGTAATATCTTGAACCTATTTATTAAAAATGTCAAAGTTATCTTCTAAGTCTTTAGTCATGTCAATCTTAAAACTAAAAAATCTTTCTAAGAGAAACAGTTTATTAGGTAGGGACTTAACTAAATAAAGTTCTTCTAGTTTTTCCCACAAATCTCTAGCACTATCATGTTTCCCAACTTTTTCTCAAAACTTGATCAGATGGATGCACTATAATAGAGGTATAGGCAAGTTCATCATATTCAGTTTTTTGTGCTTCAGTCATAGAATCAGGAAAATCACCAGTAATGGCTTTTGCAACTTTCTGTTGAACAAGGACTCTTTTCATTTTTTGTTGCCAAATGGGGAAATCCCCTTTTCCATTAAAAACTCCAAGTTCAAACGTAGTTGTTGTCATTTTGGAATGTTTAACCAACACAATAAAATTATTTGAAGTTCAAAGTTCAACAGAAAAGAGGTGGTGCAGAATAAAATGTGATAATACACAAGATCACAGAGGTTATTATGTACCAAGAAGCTTCAATAATCAAGAAAACATTAACACACACAGTGCTCAAATAACAAGAAATGGCAATGTACTCAATGCAACAAACTTCAAGTTCCAAATGCCCAAATTCACCAGGATTCCATAAGGATCATGTCCTTAGGTCAAGGCACAATTTAGGTCATCAGAACAAGAAGCAGGAAAAGGATTATATGAGTATCAGATTAAATCAATAAACGAATGTAATTAAAAAAAATTTAACTACATACTTATATTAGTATACTCCAGAAATAAGAACTTAGTAATTCACCAATTTACAGTAATCACAATAAGTAAATTTCAGAAATATCAACTAAGTAATTCACTGACTAACAGTAATCAAAAAATTATGTAAAACATATATGGCTAGGAAGAATGGATTAAATGTTAATAAAGGGAAAAATAGTCGCAAACCAGAGGAGTAATCATTCAATATCGATCACTCAAGCTAGTGACCAAGAAAAAACCTCACGAACAGTATGGGTTACTCAAGTGGCGAACCAACAGTTCGCAAAAAAAAAAACCAAGACCTGCGTTTTGGGTAAACAAGAACTCCACAATAGATCAATGGTTAGTACACATAAAGTACTGAAGTGATTTCAAAAAAAATATATCAAAATGAGTCAGATCTGAAAAAAAAGGATCTGACTGTGAAAATGAATTTTTCACATCCAGATCACGGTCGAAGGAAGCCTTGAAGGCTCTGATACCACTGGTATAATAAAACTCGAGATATACACAAAGTATTTTCAGATCTCACATAGAGAAAAATTCGACCGAGAGCTGGACCAAACCAACTGTATATCGTTCAATCAATTGTCAAGGCTTAGAAATTAACATTGTACCCTTCTGTACAATGGTAGAGACACCAAGAATCAACCCAAACCCCAGAAAGGAACCCGAACGCAGCTACTTCAACGAGCCACAAAGAAAAACCCCTTCACTGACTCTACTAACTCCTTTCAAAAGAATCACTAAGATTTACTATTCACACAGAATGAATCAAGTTTCAAATCACAGAGAACTTGGAAGAAAAAACACGAAGAAGACGAAGGAGATGAGAGGCAGAGAAAAGGACTCGTTCTAGAGAGTTCAAGAGTCACTAGAAAATATCACGCTCAGTCAACTAGGGCATCCACCAAAAAGGTCCCTTATATTGAAGAACAAATCACCGTAGATCAGCTGGGTGATCCAATGGCTCGGAACAGCACACGTGGCCTCGTGTTTGGGCTTGGGTAGATGGGCCTCTACCATTGAATTATTGGGCAATGGAAATATAATACCAGCTATTGGGCCAGGCCCTTTTCATCATAGCCCAATGACTGATTTGGCATCACAATCCAAACAGCTGCCCTTATTTCTTTAACTAACACTATTGAGCAGAACCTACACAACCATCTGATTCCTAATAAACAGCAAATTGATACTCTTCTTCGAGAAGCTACTTTTTTACAGAATTTTCTTGAAAAATCTATACAAACGGACAACGAAAAAGTAGAACGTTTGGAGTGTCAAATCAGAGATGCAGCATACAAAGCTGCAAATATCGTTGAATCATACTTGGTGGATGGACTTCTTTCAAAATCAGCAAGTTATGCTGTTGAGAGCTTCAATCAGGCCATAGAGGAAGTAATAGAAGAAATCCATTCCATTAAGCAAGAGGTGATGAAGGTTGAGGATGAGATTGGTGTACACGATCTGCAGCCAAGGACTTCATTGGGTGCTGTCTCATCGAATCCTACTCTTAGTGGCATGGTGGGTCTTGATGATGAACTTGAGGAGATCAAGACTCGGCTGATTTCGGGATCATCAAAACTTCAAATTCTATCCATTCTTGGGATGCGTGGATTTGGTAAAACCACGATGGCGAGAAACATTTATGATGATTTATCTATTAAAGATCATTTTTATATTCGTGGTGGGTAACTGTATCTCAAGAATATAATGAGCGAAAACTTATATTAGATATTTTAGGTTCCATGAAAATGCTCCCTGACAACATGCGTAATGAAGACAAGATTGACAAATTAAAAGGGCTTCTATACAAGACTCTAAGCCGTACGAGATACCTCATTGTTCTAGATGATGTGTGGGATAAGAATGCATGGGATGATGCGAAACGATTATTTTCGAATGACAATAATGGAAGTCGAATCATATTGCCTACTAGGTTAAAGAAGGTGGCTGATCATGCTAACTCTTGCCCTCCACTTCAACAAGTGCGTTTCCTAGATGACGGTGAAAGTTGGATGTTATTTTGTGACAAGGTGTTTGGCCATGAGGGTTATTGCCCTCCTGAACTGGATGAAATTGGGAAGAAAATTTCCCAAAATTGTCGAGGGCTTCCACTCTCGATTGTTGTGATCGGGGGGCTCCTCTCAAAGGCCTGCAAAACAGAACAATATTGGAGAAAGGTTTTGCAAAATCTGAGCTCAACAATAACTTCAAATGATGAACAGTGCTTAAGAGTACTATCATTAAGTTTGTTAGATTTTGTGTTGGCTATTCTGTGAACAAAAGGGTAAAAGTGTTAATGCTCAAAAGTTTGTGGTCAATTTGTTAATTATTAAAGGATAGGGGTCATTGTGCACGTGTAAAAGATGAGGGACTCAGTTGCAATTTTGGCAAAGTGTGCCAGGGTTCAAGCTATGTAGTAGGGCAAGATGTGTCGTCAAGTTTCACTAGCTGTTCGCCAAGTGGTCGCTTGAGCGACAAAAACAGAATGATCGTCGCTCGCTTCTCGTCCCCACTTCGCTCGAGCGAAACAGCCTCTCTTGCTTGTCGCTCGAGCGATAGTGTTACCTATAAAACACTATTTTCCATTTTTTCAATGTTTTCAACCTAATGAGAAATACCAAATAGAGAGTTTCGTGAGATAGAGAGCGTCGAATTGAAAAAAGAGCTTTGAAGGTATTGAAAGTGAGAACAACAATCCTATACTTGAACTTTCTCATTCAATCCTATACTTGATTTGATCAATTACATGAAAAAGATCAAATCAACATACATCAAACACCATAACACTAGCTTCAAGTGCCTTTGTTGATTATTGGAGATCAAGGAAATAAATCGGAGTCCCGATCATTAGAGAACAGGCGGTTCTCTTGAATCCACAGGAGATAAACAAAATCAAGACTTGGGAATTGGTGCAGCACGCAATCTAGGAGGGCTAGGTGCCTGGAGTTAGTGCAGGATCACACATTCCAGGAAGGGCTTGAGAAAACTATGGTCAAGATGTCAAAAAAACCAGTATAGGTTGAGTCTGACTGATTGTAAGTTTCATTTACGTTTATAGTGGATTTTTACTGGCTTGGGTGTGGAGTTTTACCCACATTGGGGTTTCTCCGTCATCAAACAATTGTGTTATTTATATTTCTGCAATTAATTTATGACCCGTATTCAAACGTAGGATAGTAAAGCATGTAAACTGATCTGGACAAATTAATTTTTGTGACGTGTTCCAATAATTAATTGATTGAAAAAGAAAATTCCGTATAAACACCTATTCACCCCCTCTAGGTGTTGATTGGGTCGAACTATGTTATTTCAAGTGGTATCAGAGCCAAAACTCGAGTCTTGACCCATTGTGTCTAGATGAGTCAATCACTGTCTGTGCCTCCATATTTTGACGGAAGCAACTATGTCTACTGAAAAGTTAGGATGTGTGCCTTTCTTAAGTCCTTAGATAAACGTGTTTGGGTGAGCGTACAAAATGGTTGGAAACCTCCTTCTACAACTGTGTTAGGTGTTGTCAATCTAACTGATATTTCACTTTGGACTAAGGAAGAATTAGCTGATTGTAATTGGAATAGCAAAGGACTTCATGCCTTGTTTATGTCTGTGTCTCCCGAAGAATTTAGGAGAGTATCAATGTGTGAAACTGCTAATGAAGTATGGGACATTCTAGAAACTACGCATGAGGGAACTAAAACTGTAAAAAATTCAAAATTGCAAATGCTGACCTCAAGGTTTGAAGAAATCAGGATGATGGATGATGAATCTTTTGATGAGTTTTATGCCAAATTGAATGACATTGTTAACTCAAGTTTCAACCTAGGTGAGAGGATTCCCGAGCCCAAAATTGTGAGGAAGGTTCTTAGATCTTTGCCCGAGAAATTTAGACCTAAAGTTACAACTATTGAAGAAAGCAAAGATCTGGATACAATTAAGATAGAAGAACTCGTAAAATCCCTTCAAACCTATGAACTCACCATTTCACAACCAAGAAAGAACAAGTCCATAGCCCTGAACACTGTTAAGGAAGGGGAGTCTGAATCATCTGACATAAAAACTCTTAGAGACGAGGAGATTGCCTACTTTGTGAAAAAATTCCAAAAAGTCTTGAAGGGCAAAAAATGACCTCAAGAGAAAAGGAGAGGAGCTCCTAGCAAATTGCCAAGAGAGAAAGATGATAAATCAACTACTGGGAACCCTGGTAAGGAATCTCAAGGGGTTAGGTGTCATGAGTGTCAGGGATTTTGGCACTATAGAAATGAATGTACTAACTTTAAGAAAAATCTAAAGAAGGTGAATAGGAAGGCATTAGCTGTGTCCTTGACTGATGATGATTCTAATTTAAGTGAACAAAGTGATTCCTCAAGCAGTGAGGAGGAAAAGGGCTATATGACCTTTGTATCTACTGTCAAGAGCGAGTTAGACAAGGCGAGTGAGAAGGTTGAGGAGAAAGTTGAGAGTAACAAGTCCGGTGATGATTCGGAGGATGAGACGGATATATATGAGACTTATCAACTCCTGTTTAAGGAGAGTCTCAAGATCAAAAAGGTAAATAAAGCCCTTTTTAAAAAGGTAGACGAGCTTGAGAGAGAGAAGGAGAAAATCACCTATGATCTTCAAGTCTCATTTAAGAATCTGAGTGAGTTGAAGTGTGTTAATGAGAGATTAGAGGATAAGGTCAAGACATTGATCTGTGAATTAGAGAGATCCAACACTCAACTGCAATCATTTGTAAATGGAACCAAGAAACTAGACGATTTGTTAGGAATGAACAAACCAACTGGAAATAGGCAAGGTCTAGGATTTGTGAAGAGTGATAGCAATAAGTCTAGTTTATCAAAGACCACATTTGTCCCTGCTTCCAATAGATCTAATGTTTCAACAAATCCAGAATCCAAAGACAAAAACTTTAATGGACTGAAGACCACTAGAGGTCATAAGATCTCTACATCTAATTTTCATAATCAACACTCTCGTACATCTGAACCTAAGTTCATACCCACGTATTATCACTGTGGTGCCTTAGGCCACACGAGACCTAGGTGTCGAAAGCTAGTAAATAGGAATCGAAGTCAGGATATCCCCGGTCAAGTGAACTTCTTTTCAAATAAGGTTAGCCACTTAACTGAGATGGTAACAAGGTTGACTAGGATCACCTCGACCTCGAGAAACGTTTGGGTAAAGAAATCTGATGTGGGTGAGCATACAGAGAATCTAAAATGTTGTGTTGCTCATGTTGCATATAAGGCACAAAATACATGCATGTGGTATCTTGATAGTGCTTGTTCTCTAGGCACATGTATGGTAACAAGGCCTTATTCTCTACCTTTGATGACTACAACGGCGGTGTAGTTACCTTTGGGGACGGAGCTATGACACCTATCCGAGGCAAAGTCTCCATCACCATTGCTGGACTTCCTACAATATCCAATGTACTTTATGTAGAGGGCCTTAAGTCTAACTTGTTGAGCATTAGTCAAATCTGTTATGCTGACTATGAAGTGAGTTTTGTCTAGAAGAGATGCACTGTTTATGATGCTTCTGGGGTGTTGTTCTTGAAGGTGTTAGAACATCTGATAACTGTTATGGAGTTCTTCTAAACTCGAACTATGTATGCAGTAGTGCTAAAATTGATATGTCTGAACTTTGGCATCAAAGACTTGATCATGTTAACTATAGAAGTCTGTCTAAATTGATCAAAAAGCATATTGTCGATGGTTTACCTAGGATTGATCAAAGTGAGAATGTTGTGTGCAAGCCGTGTCAACAAGGAAAGCAACTCAAGATAAACCATAAGCGAACCTCGAAAATCTTAACGAATAGACCCCTAGAGTTTCTTCATATGGATTTAATGGGACCATCTAGGATAGAGAGCCTAGGAGGCAAACGGTATATCAATTGTGGTAGATGACTTTTCTAGATTCACCTGGATTGATTTGTTGAGAGAAAAATCTGAGACGAGTGATCTGGTTAAGTCCTTATGCAAAAGACTTAAAGTTAAACAAAATCTTTCTATTTCTAGGGTTCGAAGTGATCATGAAAAAGAATTTGAAAACTTCAATCTAGAAAACTCCTACTTGGAGGAGGGGATTAAGCATGAGTTCTCCTCGCCAGTCACGCCACAGCAAAATGGTGTTTTTGAGAGGAAGAATAGAGTGCTTCAAGAAATGGCTAGGGCCATGCTTCACGGCAAGGATCTGGCAATGCAATTCTGGGGTGAAGCTATTAACACCGCGTGCCACATAATAAATAGGGTATACTTGATACCGAAATCAGACAAGGCTCCCTATGAAATCTGGAAAGGCAAGAAGCCTACTGTTAAATATTTTTGGGTATTTGGCGACAAATGTTACATTCTGAGGGATAGAAAAAATCTAGGAAAGTTTGATTCCAAAAGTGATGATGGGATTTTTCTAGGATATTCTAAGAACAGTAGAGCATACCGAGTTTACAATTTGCATACTCAGAGTGTCTTGGAATCTGTAAATATTGTTATTGATGATACCTTTACTGAGGGGCAGAGTACAGAAAATGGGGTTGACATAGAAGATCTAAGTGAATATTAAGGAGCCACTACTGAAAATAATGAGCACTCAATCCCATAATCTCCACGATCCTCAAAAAACGTATCTGAGCAGAGTCTACCAAATTGGGATCAGTCTAAGCTCTCCAAAGAACCATCTTCCAAGGTCAAATCTAATCATCCTAAGGTTAACATCATTCGGGATTTGGATGAAGGAATGAGGTTACGAAAGAGAGTTCTAAATAACCTAACATTTACCAGCTATGTATTCCAGATTGAACTTAAGAAAGTAGAGGAAGCCCTTAGAGACGAATGCTGGGTGAATGCCATGCATGAGGAGCTTAATCAATTCATTCGAAATAATGTCTAGAATCTAGTTCCTAGGCCTGATGACTCTAATATGATAGGTACTAAGTGGATTTTCAAGAAAAAAACCAATGACCAAAGTACTATAACTAGGAATAAGGCTAGACTAGTTATGCAGGGTTACACTCAGGTGGAAGGGGTAGGTTTTGATTAGACTTTTGCCCCAGTTGCTCGTCTCGAGTCCATTCGTATTCTTCTTGCAGTTGCATGTACCTTAGGGTTCAAGCTATATCAAATGGATGTCAAGAGTGCATTCTTGAATAAAATACTCCAAGAAGAGGCATATGCTGAACAACCGAAAGGATTCATTGACCCTAAATTTCCTCATTGTGTCTGCAACCTAAATAAAGCATTGTATGGTCTGAAACAAGCCCCTAAAGCTTGGTATGACAGACTCACCACTTATCTCGTTGAGCATGGCTTCTCCTGTGGTGGTGCTAACAGAACTTTATTCATTAGACATATTGAAGAAACTATCACTGTAGCTCAGATCTATGTCGATGACATCATTTTGGATCTCCCATTGACTTCCTTGCTCTTGAATTTACTGAATGCATGAAACAAGAATTTGAAATGAGCATGGTTGGGGAGCTAATTACTTCCTTGGTCTTCAAGTAAAGCAAACTAATTGTGGGCTGTTTATCTCGCAATCAAAATATGCCAAAGACCTTGTAAAGAGATTTGGTTTAGACAATAAGAAACATACAAGGACACCCATGAGCGCAACTGTTCAATTAGGACATGATCCTACAAGTAAGAGTGTTGATCAGATTGTGTATAGGAGCATGATAGGCTGTTTACTATATCTCACTGCCAGTAGACCTGATATCGCGTTTAGTGTTGGTGTATGTGCTATATTTCAAGCTGATCCTAAGGAGTCCCATCTAAGTGCAGTAAGGCGCATTATTAGATATGTTAATGGAACAGTAGATCATGGGATCCTGTATTCTAGAGAGTCCAATCTAGAACTAGCCGACTATTCTGATGTCGATTGGGCCGGAAACGCCGACGATCGAAAAAGTACCTCCAGTGGATATTTTTATGTTGGTTCTAATCTTGTCTCCTAGATGAGTAAGAAACAAAACTCAGTCTCCTTGTCCACAGCCAAGGCAAAATATATTGCAGCTAGTAGCTATTGCACTCAACTGCTTTGGATGAAGCAAATGCTGACTAACTATGGGATAAATCAGGGTACTATGACTGTTTTCTATTACAATACTAGTGCTATCAACTTATCAAAAAATCCGGTTCAGCATTCTAGGACCAAACACATTGATATTCGTCATCATTTTATCCGTGAACTCGTTGAGTCCAACGTGATTTCTCTTGAACACCTCTCTACTGATAATCAACTTGCCGATCTATTCACTAAACCTCTAGATGGGTTCAGATTCGAGTCACTTAGGCAGGCTGTTGGCATCTATGTTCCTTCCTGATCGTCTTCATGGAGGCATGCTTTTTCTTTTTTCTTTTTTTCATTCATTCCGTTACTCCGTGTGTTCATTTGCCTCATTTTTTAATAAAAAAAATTAACAAAAAAATTAAAACAATAAAATTGATCATCACGTCATTTTTGCATTGTAGTTGTTCCCATGGAATTGCGATTTGACATCAAATGTGCATTCTACACATGATTAGTTTCTAATTCCCGTCACCTATACTGAGTCTGTGTGGGGTACTTAGTATATGTCACTTCATATTATATTTGCACAACACACACTAGGACCATGTGAGTGAGTCTTGACCGCTTGTGTGAGACTTGAGATGGCTATCATCTGTCGTTGAGTAGACATTGGGTTTGAATTGATCTTGGACTAGATGACCTAACTTCTGGTGTACCCCCATATGTTTCCATAGAATATTTTTATTGTCACATCTTATACCTATCTTCGGAGCCTAGATGACTCGAGCAATTAAGTCTGAGGGGTTTCTCATAACCCGATGCCCTAAAGCCAACTGGTTTGGGAGTCACCGACCCAACACTCATTACAGGGGTCTTATTAGTAGCTTAATGGAGATGGAATTGCATGTATGATGAGATATGATAAAATAAAATAAAATAAAAAATTTCGATCCTTAGCGACAGGGGAAGAAAGAAGAGTTTTACGCCTTATTTTAATGACGTTTAGGTCCTAGTGGCATTGGATTTGATTTTCACTCATCTAAGTGTTGCCTCCTACATCGGTGTTTGGCTGTCTCTTTTCACAAATTTAAGGTCTGAGTCTTACTTGCTTGGAATGAGTGGCACGTTTCACGAGGGGTCACATATACAATTTACTCCATCTGTACTTGGTTCCGGTGTGTGGGTGACCATTCTCTAACCACTGTGTGTGCCGTTTTGTGATCTATTGCCTTTGATTGGACCAATTGCCTCTGCATTGTTCGTGCCTTTAAGAAAAAAAATTGGTCTAAATTCAAATTTCTGAAAAATGTGTTGTTTTTAAAAGTTTCTCAAGTGCTGTTACTTTGGTTAATTTTCAACTTGGGGCTATTTTTTTTAACTTTTCAAATCTGGGTGTTATTTTTGTCATTTTCCTATCGCTCGCTTGTCACTGGGCTCCCGCTCGGGCGACAGAAGCAGAACCCTTATCACTCACTGTTCGCTAGAGTCTCGCTCGGCGACAGCGAGCCCTTTTGTTTTCTCGCGCCTTTCCGTTTTTTTTTTCATTTCTTCCATTTCTCTCTCGTTCTTTTCTCCCAAATCAACAACCCAAGGCTGATTTGTCCGTGTTTCTCTCACGTGTGGAGATTCAAGTCCCATCCTTTGTGTGCTTTTCTTGCGATTTCTTCCTCCACTTTTGGTAAGTACTTTGTTTTTTCGCCAATTGTTCTCTTTGCTTTTTGATTCATTTTTGATTTGTTTTCTTCTTTCTTTTCACCATTTGGTCTCTTTGGCGCTGGGTGTTTGTGGTGTGCTCGGTGGATGGTGGTGTTATGGGGTGTTGGGTGTCTCTTGCATACTTGCATTTGTTGCTTCTCCTTCTTATGCATACAATGTGTTCGATAAAATGTCTCATCACCATTGCCTTAATTCTCTTGCCCATTGCGTGTCATTTCTCATGTATGCTTGGTGTCTTAGGTACTACACATGTGCGATCATTATCTATTTGACTTTATTTCCTATATCGAGCTATGCACCCTTCATCGTTTAAGTTATCACACTTCGCACCACTCACTTACCAATTCGTTGCTTACATGTTTGAACGATTATTTGAAATAGGACTCCTCACTTCTCCACTTATATTGGCCGTGTGTATGTGTGTCACACTTTTATCTTGCCCTTGTCTATGTCTACTTCCGGTCACACCTGTCTTAGCTATAACCCGCCGGCTTGGGCGTGATAGTCTTTTAGGGCCTATCTAGTCGTGTGTCTCCTTTACTTCGTCTTCATTGAGAATTGATTTCTCTTCTACATCGCGTTTTGCAGATGGTACCCAAGAGGGCTAGGACCACAGCTCAGGCTAGTAGTGGATCGGTTCATTTAGTCATTCTTGGTTCATTTCCTCTATTGCTCAAAAAGTCTTTGGGAGCCAGTTTTCCCGTCGGCTTGTTCTCGTTGAGCGTGAGGTTACTCTATCCGATCTATCACCTGATGTGACGGCTATCTTTACTTTTCGGGGTTGGGAATCCTTGCCGATTGGGTTAAATCCCCCGCCTAGTCTTCTTGTTCAGGAGTTCTATACGAACATCCATGACATTAGTGGTTCATCCTTCCAGGTATTCCTCCGGGGTCAAACCCTTAGATTTCTCCTGATGTTATTTCTAGTTCCATCCATGTTCCCCGTGTCATTCACCCCGTTTACCCCTATCTCTTGCCTGAGCCTATTTCGACCGATTCTCTGGTCGGTCCACTTTGTTTAACAGCCCCTTGGGGGTGGACTTGAGGTGATCCGCACTGGTTCACTCCCCACTGATAGGTATATTTTGTAGCGCATTGTGTGTACAAATTTGTGGCCTGTGTCCCATACTTCTTCTCTCCCTATGGACAAGGCGAGGTTTCTTTTTATTTTACTGCATGGGGATTCGGTTGACCTCTCTACCTTCATTTGCCAACACATTCTGCGTACCTTTCGCACTTCCGATCATCGAATTGGTCTGCTGTATGCTTGCTTGATTCACCGCTTGGTGACATCACTTGGGGCTTCCTTTCCTGATAGGGTCTCACGACGGGTGCTTCGTCCCATAGGGCACACTACCATCTCTCAAAGTAGGTCACATGTCACCTCTTCTGCCTCTCCTCTTGCTGAGCCGGCTGAGCATGTCGACCCGACAGTGCTCGCCGATCCTTTAGGTGATTTACTTGCTGATCTCTTAGCTATTCCTTCACCTTCTCTCGAGATTCCTCCATTCACATCAGATATTCCCTCTTCTTCCACTCCTATTCCACCACCTGCCCAGCCTACGCTGGCCACTATCTCTGTTGACCCCACTATTGCACTTATGGGTCAGATGTTGATTCTCATTGAGCAGCAGGCCCGCATGATGGCTGACATTACTCAGTTACGAGCTGCTTCCGAGCATAATACTGCGGAGTTTGCTACATTGTGAGGGGCGATTGCTCTTGTTCAGCACAATATTCGATGGATGCGCGAGCACTGGGATTATGACTCTGACGATGAGGACTCTGAGGACGTGGATGGCGGAGATGATGGTCCTGCTTAGTTGATTGGAGTTTCCCTTGCCATTTGTGACAAAAAGGGGGAGTGTTTTTGGGATTTATAATGATAATGTACTATTGGGATTTATAATGATAAGACACTATTGATATTTTTGGCTGGATTATGTATTGATACTTTGCACTATTGATGTATGTTTTGGGTGTTTGACTTACATTGATATTAATATTATGATTTAATCTAGCCTATTAGTACATTGTTATGGCTATTCATGATTCTTTACCTTTTATGTACTTATGTCTCTGTTTCTCGTGTTTTTACACCTGGTATGTGAGTTGTTGTTTTAGGAGATAGGTTGAAAGATGACAAGGTAACAGTGAGTGGAGTCTATGTATTGTATTGTCATTGCTGCTGTAATTTGCTTTTGTCATAAAATGCCAAAGGGGGAGTTTGTTAGATTTTGTGTTGGCTATTCTGTGAACAAAAGGGTAAAAGTGTTAATGCTCAAAAGTTTGTGGTCAATTTGTCAATTATTAAAGGATAGGGGTCATTGTGCACACGTGTAAAAGATGAGGGACTCAGTTGCAATTTTGGCAAAGTGTGCTAGGGTTCGAGCTATGTAGTAGGGCAAGATGTGTCGTCAAGTTTCGCTAGCTGCTCGCCAAGTGGTCGTTCGAGCGATAAAAACAGAATGGTCGTCGCTCGCTTCTCACCCCCACTTTGCTCGAGCGAAACAGCGTCGCTCTCTTGTCGCCCGAGCGACAGTGTTACCTATAAAACAGTATTTTTCTTTTTTTCAACGTTTTCAACCTAATGAGAAATACCAAATAGAGAGATTTGTGAGATAGAGAGTGCCGAATTGAAAAGAGAGCTTTGAAGGTATTGAAAGTGAGAACAACAATCCTATACTTGAACTTTCTCATTCAATCCTACACTTGATTTGATCAATTACATGAAAAAGATCAAATCAACATACATCAAACACCACAACACTAGCTTCAAATGCCTTTATTAATTATTGGAGATCAAGGAAGGAGATCGGAGTCCCGATCATTAGAGAACAGGCGATTCTCTTGAATCTACAGGAGATAAACAAAATCAAGACTTGGAAATTGGTACAGCACGCAATCCAGGAGGGCTAGGTACCGGGAGTTAGTGCAGGATCACACATTCCAGGAAGGGCTTGAGAAAACTATGGTGAAGATGTAAAAAAAAACCAGTGTAGGTTGAGTCTGGCTGGTTTTAAGTTTCATTTACGTTTATAGTGGATTCCTACTGGCTTAGGCCCGGAGTTTTACCCACATTGGGGTTTCTCTGTCATCAAACAATTGTGTTATTTATATTTCTGCAATTAATTTATGACCGGTATTCAAACATAGGATAGTAAAATATGTGAACTGATCTGGACAAATTATTTTTTGTGACGTGTTGCAATAATTAATTGATTGAAAAAGAAAATTTCGTATAAACACCTATTCACCCCCCTCTAGATGTTGATTGGGCCGAACTACGTTATTTCAAAGTTACAAAAGTTTGCCTCATCATTTGAAAGGTTGTTTGCTCTAAATGGGAATTTTCCCAGAAGATTCTGACATTAGTGTTTTTGAACTTGTGGATTTATGGGTTGTTGAAGGAATTCTAAAGCCAATAAGATCTAAAAGCTTAGAAGATGTGGTGGAGGAGTATTTATTAGATCTTGTAGAGAGAAATCTCGTTTTGGGTGGTTAGCAAAACTCCATGGGCAAAATCAAAACATGTAAGATTCATGATCTATTAAGGGACTTGTGTGTGAGACAATCTGAAAAGGAGATGTTTTTTCACCCCAAGTATTCGCATAGCCTCGATCTGCCAAAAGGTAATGCTTCACGTCGTATAATTATTCATCCTTATACAATGAAGCTTGATCATGATGCTGAAACATGTTCAAGTTTACTCCCACGGTCTTTTCTTTCTTTCTATATGGGCAGGCTTCCAAGTACACTAGTAGCTTCAGATTTTAGGCTGGTCAGAGTATTCCATTCTTCCAGTTATTCCACTTGTTTGCCAGTTGCAGAGGAACAACTGGTTAGCTTGCGGTACCTCTTTTTCGAAGTATGTGATCGTCTTGAGTTTTTTGCATCTGTATGCAAATATCGGCACCTACAAACCTTAATTGTTATGCATTCGGAAAAAGGTTATCTTATGAACTCAAAAATATGGGAAATGCAAGAGTTAAGGCATGTCATGATTAAGCCTGACATACTTCTTGATCCTCCAGCTATAGCAGAAAACGAGAGGGAGAATTCTATTATTGTTCTAGAATACCTACAAACACTTACCAAGATTGAGAATTTTAGATGTACAGAGGAGGTCCTCAAAAGAATTCCAAATATAAAGAAACTCAAAATTTGTTATGCAACTCCATCGAAGGGTGTAGAATACTTCTGTCTCAATAATCTCGTCCATCTAAATAAACTTGAAGAATTCAAATTCGACTTTCTTACGGTGATAAAGTCTTCTTTGAAGAACCTCACTTTCCCACCCTCCCTCAAAAAGTTAACTTTGATTAGCGGATTCCATCCTTGGGAAGAAACGGAGATTGTTGGTTCCTTGCCCCATCTTCAAGTGCTCAAACTCAAAAAACGAGCATTCTATGGCCCAAAGTGGGAACTACATGAAGGAGGATTTCTTCAGCTGAAAGTTCTGCTACTCAAAAAAACTAATATTGAGAAGTGGATAGCTGATAGCTTCACTTCCCCGAACTTCAGTGCCTAATCATTAAGAACTGCAGAGATCTGAAGATCCCTAGTGGTATCGGAGAAATTCCAACTCTTCATTCTATTGAGCTTTTTCACTGTGGTATTACAGTTATAACTTTGACAAAGGAAATACAAGAGGAACAAGAGAACTCAGGAAATGAGAGCCTTCGAGTTCTTATTACTCATTAGTACTGATGATTGTACGCTTATTGTGATCAGATCAGAGTTAATGTCCATTTCAATGAAGTTCTAGTGAGTTTTTCTTTTTCTTTTTTTTTTCCTTTGTTATTGTGTTTCTCTCCTTTTTTTCTCCCCTCGTTGTTTGGTGGGAATAATGAAAATAAATTTCTATTCTGAATTGGAAGTGTTCAAAATAAACACAACATTTTTTATTCAGGTTTAATCACATCAAAGTTGTTTTACTCACAACTCTTACACTATTTGTTTAGATTCACATTAACAAAATCAAAATTCATGCTCATTTTAGCTAAAATCAGCAATATGGTTTATCTCAGGTTTTCGAACGGAAAATGTGAAGAATTTTACAAGCAAATAGTAAACTACTTCTATAAATATGTTTGGATGTCTTATGATTTACTTCGGTAGTTAAATTTGTATTATTTTTTACAAAAAAGGAAAAGTAATTAAGCTACTCGAACACGCACTGAACCAAATGAATTTGATCTATAATTGTACGCTGGATTGGAAACGACCTTACATTGCATCGGAGAAATTTATTAGAGGTTATGATTTTTGAATCATGTACAATTGTCTAAATATTTTTAATCACATCAAACATATCATAACTGTCTAAATGGCTGAAATTTTTTTTTAAAAAAATGCATTTTTTTGTCAATCCACTTCACTTCTTTTATGCCCTTTCGATTTTTCAGGTGTTCATCCCCTCTGTTGAAGATTTAGTTCTCCTTCTGGGTCATGCGACTCGGTAACAACGTTCTGCATTTGGTTTGCTTGTTATCCGGTCATCTGACCTTTCTTGCAGATTTTACCTTGAGCTTTCAAGCATTGCCTTGTTGATGGATTTCTTTGGGTATTAATAAATTACCTATTGGCTTGTTCTTTAATATTTTTTTTTCAATGATTAAGCTTTTCATGTTTAGCTTTGTTTTGATGAGTGTGTAGTTGGGAATTTAATTAATCATGCAAAGCGAAAAATAAATAAATTTTAATTCTCACTAAGGATCTGTTTTGTATTTAGATACAAATTGTGAAAAGAATTATACCTTTGTTAAATTCTACAAATTTCTCTACTTTTCTTGAACTCGAACAATCACAATTTGCAATCCACAGATGTTCAATTGTTCAACCTTCACTGAAATTCCACATCAATTAATCTAGTGGTACATAATGAGATGTACCTAAAGGTGTACACTCCCCTCACATGGGGTGTGGGGTCCACCCGAATAAGTATTTTTTATTCGAGTGGGTCTCACACCCCATGTGAGAAGGGTATACACGCTTAGGTACACCCCTATGTACCACTCGAATCCACATGGGAAACAAGATCGAGAGAACTATGATTTTCATTTTTTGTACTAGCAAAAATAATTATGTTTTCTATTGATTTTTTCAAACCCTAGCTAGTATAAGTCCAAATGGACTTGGCCCGTCTATTAATTAAATCCGATCCAATATTTAATTAAACCAATTAATTAAATATGAAAATTACACAATTGCCTACTTTAAAAATTCACTATTCTAAAATTAGATGGAATGTTTTAATGTGTTATATATATATATATATATAGACCAAACCCTAATATTATTTCTCTCACTTCCTCTTCGCTCTTCTCCCTTCTCTCACATGATGATTGGAATAATGCGGCTCACCTAACAGATGAAATTCAAGTGAGTAAATCTGAGTGCAAATAACCCGATTATATACAGCTCCGCTTGGAAAAAAATGCAAAAGGATTACAAAGGGTTACCAATTAACAGATTTGTTTTGCTGCCGATGAATGGTAGATAACATTATGATATTGAGTAATAGGAAATTGCGTGCTCCGCCTGGAAGAAGGCAGTCGTCGATGGTATTCTAGTGCGCAGCGCCGTACGTGGTGTTAGGTTGTGTTCGTGGCGACAACAATGGCGCGACGACGATTGTGGTGAGTTGTTGGATGTGGTGGCGACAATGGTGATAGTGGTTGTGGTAAGTTGCCGAATATGGTAACGGCGATGGCAGAGTCGGTTAGGGTGGGTGAGATGGTGGTGGTGGTGAGATGGTGATGTACTATGTTTGTGACCAATAAATTGGTTGAAAATTGTGACAGATCATGACCAATTAATCTAATAATTTTCAATGAATAAATGAGTTGTGACCAATAGAAATTTTGACTCTGTGACTGATCAATAATTTGTGACCTGTAAAATTTTTGATTCGTGATCGAAAAATAATATATGAGTTATAAAATTTTTTATTTGTGATAGAGAAATAAGTTGAAACCAATAAATTGATAAGGGAGACTAAAAATTAATCCTAACTAATTAATTTTTTGATTTGTGATCGATAAACAAACTGTGACCTATAAAATTTTTGAATTGTGATCGTAAAATAATTTGTGACATAAAATTTCGGATTTGTGACCAAAAAAAAAGTGACTAACTAAGTCGTTAATTTGTGACCAAATTGTAAAGATATGTGACCTAAATGTATTTAGTTAATTAATTAATTAAATCACAAATAAATTTTAATAAAAATCTGATTTTTGAAGTTTGAAATTTGTTTTCTTGATTTTGAAATGTGTGATACTTAAATTCTTACTTATTAAATTTGGTAATCCAATTAATTAATTCGGATTTATTAACAAGTAATCCAATTAATTAATTGTCCAACACTTATTAACTAATTAATTGGTAAATTTCATTTTTCTAGTTCTCCTTTTGTGTATGACCCATTAGCTAGGCTCCTAATCACGATACCTAACCACGCAAATTATTATTTTGATCTAATCAAAATTGATAAATTCAAATACCATTTTTTAATTTATCACTAATTCACATTCATCGTCACAAATTGACATCTAGTAATGTGTCAAGGCAATACAAGTGACAAAAAATATCACGTGGTATGATAAAATCAAATCTGTTCGTTTATTATGAAACTAAAATCATTTCGTCAATATGATCCAATCAATTACGAGATATGAATATGTGTCAATCTCAATCATCAATCACATTTTTCATTCCTCTATTAAGTTAATGTAAGTCGAAAATGAGTTTTCAACTTATGAGTATACCTTGGCCAAAAATTTCACTATCAACTTAATCGAATGCAATTAATATCATAATCTCTTATTGTCTAAGAGTGACAAATCCTCTATTGATCATTTGCAACATTCATATGATTCTTAACATACCCGAATGATGTCAGATTAGCGGCCCTTGGTGTATAACATCTAATATCACCAATGTGTAACTATCCTTATATAAAGCACTATGATGACCTCAAGTCAAATGACCATTTCCACTACCAAACTTTAGACATTAACTATTGATACTTAGATAGTTATACTTGTGTGGAACTCCCTAACGGGTCTCCAATAGAACAAAACATTCACGTTTTTATTTAAGCGTCACCACACTTAATCTTGTGAGATCAACTATTTATTTCATAAATAAGAAATGACACAGGTGATGGTCTACCCGTAATAACGATATCCGTATCTCATTATTGGCTACCACCACAGATAATTTAAGATTTAGTTACATGTAATTTGAATCTCACAATGACAACCCCTTATGATTAGCAAATTATTGAGATTTGAATTTATGAACTCTATTAATTAATTGAATTGTATATTAATCAAATAATACATCTATCATAAAATAATATCAATTATATATTGAAAATGTTTATTTCCAAAGTTGATTGGACTTAGGGCTTGGGCTGGAAAATCGAACCGGACCCAAAAATTTCGGGTATTTAGTAAGTGAAACCATTGGGTCCAAATTTAATTAAGGAACTGTTCCATTCGGGTTTGGTTCCATTCGATTTCCAGGTTTTGTATTATAATTAAATTTTTTAATATTTACAAAGCTACATTAATTCAACTAATGATATATTCAATCTTAACTTTTACAAAAAAACGTAATTTAATTTTATGTGTCTTTTGCGTCTATCTTTGATGTGTTCTTCATAAATTTGATTGTTAAAATCACAGGAAGAGAAAGATAGTGAATTCACAATAATTAAGAGAGGCATTGTCGAGCTTCAATTCGATTTCTTCAAAACGGTAGAAACGACACTACGGCAGAACAATAGATTTGGATAAAACTTAGGTCAATTTGATTAAATTGGCTTTGAACTGAAAAATAGAAATAGAAAAATTATATTTTTGGATTTGAGCTAAATTAACTAGTTAGAAAATTTATTTAGAAAAATAAAATAATTTGACTTATTTAAAATAAATAAATTAAAAAAATTAGAGAGATTCGATTTTTTGATTTTTGATCTAAAACCGAGAACCGATATTTAACTTAAGAAGAACGGTTCAGTTCGATTTGATTCGAGTTAGGTTCGATTCGAAAGTTTTGTCCACCCCTATTTAGGGCATAACACTTACATGTGTATGATTTCCTTGTAAGGTCCGGTCTTGTTCCTATATTTAAGTTGTACTTAATTATCATGCATCAATACAGAATTGCATGACTTACTCAATTTCTACATTTTGATAAATCTTCGTGTTGTTTATATTTCTTCGTAATTAGGGACAAGANATACAGAATTGCATGACTTACTCAATTTCTACATTTTGATAAATCTTCGTGTTGTTTATATTTCTTCGTAATTAGGGACAAGAGAGATGAAAAGAGCCAATCCCTTTTCCTGCTTGAAACATTTCTTAAAATAAAAAATAAAAAAATAAAATGAGACGGGGAAGAAACACAACTATAATTCGAGCACCACACGTGCAGACATGCAAAATTTTTGTAAATGGGCAGTAATGAAATTTGAACCCAAAATTATCCGTGCTTATGGTATACGTCCTCGTCATCTAAAACTTTAGTCACTAAGAGATTTATATATTCATATTTTATGTTAATTAGTGACGCTAGCAATACCCTCAAAAAAATTGCAAAACAATGGCACATCAAATCGTACATCCTCGTCATCTAAAATTTTAGACACTTACAAAGTAATTTATTTATTTATATTTTATGTTAAAAGGTAACTCTACCAATACCCTAAAAAATATTGCAAAACAATGGCACTCCAAATCAGCCTATTGTAAAATAAACTCGATTTGGCCTATTTATTGTTTTGGCTTTGGCTTGTTAATTACTGCAATTAAGTGAGTCCACGACCCCTCATCTAGAGTAGTCTATGGTCTAGTATAAGTTATCGCTCTATAATAATCTACTATCTATAATCGTCTTGTATTAAAAAATATTTAATGGATGTTAGTAGATAGTTGGAAGATGTAATTTATTTTTATTGTTGAGAGGTATTTAGAAGAGTCCATTAAGTACTATAAATATAGGTGCTTCCTTGTATTTTGTAACAAGCCAATTTAGAGATTATTTAATACAAGTTCCATCTCTATCCTCTTCAAATTATAAAAAAATCTCCTAAAGTACTATCCAAATAAGACATTTTCTTAACAAAGAGGTATTAGAGGCCATAAGATCCTTTGAAAGAGATGACGACCAATGTGGTTTCCTTTCAACTTCAATCACTTGACAAGAGCAACCATAACACATGGAGTATTGAGATGAATGCATTGCTCAGATTACAAGACCTATGAGAGATTGTGGAGAAGGTTCAATGAGCCAGCAAGTGAGGGTACTATACCTCAATGACAAAAGAGCCCCTTGAAGCTTTCAAGAAAGAGAAACTAAAAAACTATCTCTCATATATCAATCAATTGATGATGCTATATTTGAAAGAATAACGAATGCAAGCACCTATAAAGAAGCTTGGGGTTGGCTTCTAACCCCGTATAAAAGAGCGGAGAAAGTCAAGAAGGCTCATATTTAAAATTTAACGCTGAGTTCAAATATCTACAAATTAAAGAATTCAAATCTATTTCCTAATATTTCTTGAGAGTATTGTCGGCGGCTAATCAATTAAAAACAAATGGTGAAAACTTCGATAATGTAATATGCAGAAATTCTATGAGCTTTAGATTCAAAATTTGAGCATATTGTAGTCATTGTTGAAGAAACTAAAGATTTGGAGACCATGACTATTGAAGAACTCGTGAATTTTTTTCTAGCATACGAACAAAGACAAAAGATAAGCAAAGTACTTTGAAACAAGTACTTCAGACATAGCTCACGTTGAAGGAAAACAATGGAGACAACTTCAACAACGAAAGAGGAAGATGACATAATCATTATCATGGCCGAGAAAGAGGAAGAGGAGAATATAAGACATCCAATTACCATGAAAAAAGTACACAAAATTCATCTTCAAAAAGAGGTTGCAGGAGATGTAAC
>NC_036254.1:29457271-29482616 GCF_002742605.1 Olea europaea var. sylvestris
GAAGAGGAGAATATAAGACATCCAATTACCATGAAAAAAGTACACAAAATTCATCTTCAAAAAGAGGTTGCAGGAGATGTAACGATTCAAAGTAAATGTAAGACAAATCTGAAAGTCCAATGCTATAATTGTTTAAAAATAAAAATTGGACATTATACTTGGAAATGTAGATCTACTAATCAAGTTGAAGAAGAAGAAAATTTTTGAGAAAAATGAGAAGGACCACGATTCCAACTTGCTATTGGAATACAAATGAGGAGAAGGAATGAAAGTCCTCGACATCGTACTAGTAACATGTGTGGAAATAAAAACATGATGTGGAATTTGATGAATCGGTGAGTGGCAACGTAAGATTTGAAGATGAATCTAAAATTTCTGTGAGAGGCAAAGATGATATCCTTATATGCTTGAAATAAGAAAATCACCAATCTCTTTCATGTGTTTAACATGAAAAATAATAATTTTAGCTTGAGTCAACTCTTAGAAAAGGGTTATAAAATGTATACGAATGAAAAAAATATTTCACTAAGAGATTGCAAAAGTAATTTGATTTTTATGGTACCAATGACAAATAATCGAATGTTCTTGGTTGATATTCAAACGATGTTATAAAATGCTTAAAGGCTTATATAAAAGATACATAATGGCTATGATATTTAAGACTCAGACATCCCAATTTTGGTTAATTGGAGTTGCTACCCAAGAAGAGAATGGTGAGATAATATCTGTTTATCAATCAATGAACTTAATTTTGCAAAGGATGTCTACTTGGAAAATATTTTCGGAATAGCTTTTCAAAGGAAGCAAGCACAAGAGCAACGAAGACACTAGAACTTATTCATACCGATGTTTGCAGACCAATAGATCCTAGCTCCCATGATAAAAATAATTACTTTCTGGTCTTATTTATTGATAATCTTAGAAGAGAAACGTGTTAATTTTCTGAAGTAAAACTCCAAAGTGTTTAGTGTTTCCAAGACTACGAAAAGCAAGATTTTATATGTAGGAACAAAAATTCTTGGATTATGAATTCACTTTTGTATTTCAAGAGTATCAAAGAGCATTTTGCCATGTCAGTTTGTTAGCTTGGTGAGTTTTTGTTTGTTTTTTTGAACTAGTCTTGGGAATAATTAATGAGCAGGTGGTATTGTCCTATAGAATTTGTGTTTCCCATGGAGTGAGGTACGTGCAGTTGACCCAAAAAAAATTATTGAAAATGAGACGATTCGTTGTTTATTGATGTATTTTGTGATTCTACGGTGTGAGGACAGAAAATTAGAGAAGGATTGCTTCCATAATAAAGTTCATATTTCAGGAGCCGGCAAAAATATGTACTCATAATATCACATTTTTTGAAACGGGTTACTTTGAAACTGACATGTTGATGTTCTTGTGGAAGTAGTAGATAAGAAACCAAGTTAAGGTTTCAACTTAATTAAGGTTGTCAAGTATAGCCTACCCTATGGCCTCTAAAATTTTAAATGCCATATAGAAAGAATTGTTCAACCAGGAACTTTTAATAGTTAATAGATGTAAGCATTTTGTAATGCTTTTTTCGAAAAATTGCTGACAAGAGTGGCTAAGTAAGTCATGAATGTGTCTATTTGTAACAAAAGAACAGAGGTTCATGAAAAGTGTATTTTATAGAAATTCTCCCCCCTCAAAGTGATTGGATATGATGGTTGAGTGCTCTCTGGCACTGTGTTTTCCCTAAGCATTCATCCATTTGAGTCTTGTCTCGTACAATGTCAAAGAGAGGCTTGGCGTTTAGTTTATTATGTAAGCCACTATTAAGGATAGAAAAGAAAAGACAATTTTTAAGATTGTAACCGAAGAATAGTATTTAGGATTGGACTCGACAAACCTATAAATACAATTTAACTTCTTTTTTTTCCCCCCTCTTTAACTTTCTCTAGTATTGTCCAATCCACTTTACCAAACATATCATTAATGTAATCTGACGACTGGTTCTTGTTTTGCTTGTACCCAATTATTATTGAGCATAACAATTTGAGGCAGTCGGCATTTGTTGTTACGATCTGATTGCTGGTTCTTCTTTTTGCTGTGAATGAGACATGATTTTACTTAATCCTTTGTTATGTTAAAATCTTTGTATACCTATCTATAATAGATAATAGCTTAATGAGGTTATATTTTTAATGTGTTTTATTGATTTCTTTTTCTTGAACAGGCATTATTGCTTCTTGGTGTCCTCGACAATTCTGATTCTCATTGTTTCGGCATAATTTCATTGGATGTGTATGTGCTCCTTTCATTTGGCTCTTGGAACTTATATACTACCACATTCAAGAATCAGCTCTGGATAGGAACAACTGCGATGTATTTGATGCCTACATACTTCTGAAATAGTACTTATTTATCTTTAGTGTTAAAAGGTCATCTTGTGATTGTTAACTGTCTTGATTTTACCAATCAAAATGTTTGTGATGGTAAGTGGATGCTTCTCGATCTTTTGTGATTTTACAGTACATGGGACAAACCTTTATGTTACCCTCGACACAGGCAACTGAGCTGGCTCCAGAAATTTTGTGTTGACATGATAAACTTTGGCCAGACCTGCCTAAAATCCTTTTTTTTTTTCTCCTGTTTCTCATCGAATCCTATAAAGATAAGAAAATCCCATTAAGTTCCTTGCTGTAAATGCAGCATTTCCACATAATGTACAACACATTCTCTTGCCCGTTGATGCACCCAGAAGACACTTTTTCTAACAGAATTGGGCCTCATTTTGTGTGAATTCCAACTATGCAACTTGTGCTGTCATTGGATTTTCTCGTGGGTGGACCAGAATGTGACATGGGTCGTATCTCCCACATCCTCTAGACACAATCAAGCGTCAGCAAGCCATGTGCTAGCCTTGTGCCAAACCAAGTCTTGCAACTTTTTCGTGTGCATGTCATCTATGGTATTTTGAACTACATAGAATAAAAAGAGCAAGTAAAATATTTATTGTTGTACTCTTGTATAGTGCAACTTTCTAATTCTTGTTTGGGAAAGCTTAAAAGTTTCTAAATAATTGAAGCCAAAGTTAGCAATTAATTTTAATTATATATTTAAGGGAATCCACTACTTTTATCAATTTTTTAACTCCACATTTTATCAACTTTTATTAAATCTGTTAAAACTTTTATCAAACAACCCCTAAATATCTTGTATGAGTTAGACATCTTTGGCAAAGCTTATAAACTTCACTTACAAGTAGCGAAGTTAGCAATTTACTCACTCGATCAAAATTTAAAAGCTAGTTATGCATTAATGATGATAGTTTACTCTCACATGCAAGAAAGAATAGGCATCTTCTACTTTTAGTTTGATACCCACAAGCAAAAAAGTAGCATCCATGAACCTACAAAAGATGCATTTCCTCTTTTCCTCCAAAATAAAGAATTGTGATTTCACATGTTCAATCTTACATGTCACCCTAAACTTTTCGACGTGGCTGGACACATTGGTGCTTGGCGTCAGCTCCTCTAAATCCTCCATATACCACACCATATCACCTCGTGTAAACCCTATGCAAAGCCTTTACATAACCTTTCCATTGGCACATATATATGCATGGCCTCCTTCCATATCTCCATTCAAATCAATTCATACCATCAAATTCTATACTATTAGTCCACTAGCCTCAAAACTACTTTTTATTTCCCATTTCAGCTCAAAATTTGCACACAAAAATGTCCCTAGTTTCCAAGTGCATTAATTTGTCATTTCACGATAGGTGTGCCGATGGCCACCCCGAACATTATAATTATAATCCAACTGCATTTATGGTTGAAGGTGGTGCAGACGACGACAATGGAGTTCACAACTATGCACCAACTGCATTTTTAGAAGGTGATGGGGACGACGACGATGATGATGGAGATTATGATTATGCCCCGGCTGCATAACGTATTCGTTGCATGGTTAGCCTTTGGCCCTTTGCTTAATAGAAGAAGATATTCTTGATGAGAGTAGAGTGACCTGAACTATTTTTAATTGTAATAGACTAGTAGTAGTCCCAGAGAGGTGGATTCCACTTTTTGAAGACCCAAGCCTTTTCTCCCAGTAGTGGGTTCTCTGTCAGAATTCTAAATGCAATATTAGCTGGTTTAGGGTACTAGATACAGTTAAATATCATGTAATTGGTACCAAGTAGTTTATGTTGGCGAATGGCGATTTCTAATGTTAGATTAATATTATAAAGGATCAAGATCCTCTTTGGTTATGCATTTTGCGTTTGCTGTTTATTTATCTATGGTAGGTCTAGAATATTGTAGCCAAAGATAAAAATAATAATTAAAACCATTATCATTTATTAATAATATAACCAATTGGCCACAATTTAGTATTAAAAACGAATAAATTATTATTTTTTTCCTAACTTGACATGGTATGAAAATTATAAGAATAAGAGTAAAAGTTAAAGAAAATATCAATATGGAGAACAACAAACTTTAGCATTTTAGAGGAACCAAATTAAGAACGAAATATTTTAATTCACAGTATCTTACAATCAAATTGTTAGTGAACCAAAACGATAATTTATAAAAACTTGATGTATTTTATTTTATTTTTAATGAAACGTTTGACGGAAAAATTAAATAGGGATGTGATTTATTGTATAGGTTTTTCTATATTGAATTTTTTCTTCATATATTTACACGGTGTTTCTATGTTGAAAACACAGTGTTTACAAGTGTAAAGTAGAACCGAATGTCCTAGGATGTTTTAACCTTAGTTAGCATAGATTGCCAGTATGCTTAAAATAATGAAATCGAAACTAATTAGCTATAGAATCGTTTGCAAAGAAGTCTAGAACAATTTGAAAACAAAAGTTTTAGTTGAAAACAAATTGGTAATTTGAAGCAATATGGTGATAAATGCTACTCGAGCACGACCATACAAATACCCTCTTATTCACTTGCAAAAACGAGGAAGGAGTTATCCTTATTTGTTGTAGTCAGAATTTTTGTAGACTATGAAATTTATATGCAAAGTGACAACTCTCTTCTAAAAAGTTGACCAAGATCTTTTAAAAGTGTTTTCAACGAATTTAAGAATACCCACTATTCATCCAATTTCATCAATTAGTATTGGTTATTAGATATTTATAGAAATTACTATTACGGTCCCCTAACTTTGATTGTAAATTTCTTTCTTACCCTTTACTTATTCAAAATTGGAGTCAAAATCCTAACAATCTCTACCTTAACTTAAATTCTTCAAATCTATAATGTGTCTTGACGCCCATCATCGTACAATGCCACTGTTCTTCAATTACATGTAGTAGATAGATTCAATTCAAAGACTCATCAAATATGCCTTCGTGATTTGGCTTCTTCACACTACAATACTGAGTTCTCTTGTCATTGGCGGGAAAACTCATCTTGAACACTTGCTCAAAACCTTTAAGAACAGAGGAAGACTTTACTTAGTATGACTCCATTACCACAGCTCTTTTTCTGTGTGACTTAGTTGACATAACTTGATCACCGCAACTCCATTTCTATGTGAAGTAATTGGTGTAACTTAATCACCACAGCTCTAGCCCTTGTTCGATTCGATTACCACCTCAACTCAACTTTGAACTTTCTTTCAACTTTGGAACAATCAAGAGATTCAACCATGATTTCTGATATCACTTATAGGTGTAAGTATTATGCCCTAAGTCCAATCAACTTTGGACATAAATATTTTTAATATATAATTAATGCAATTTAAAGGCAGATCTATTATTTAATTAATATTATTTAATTAATAGACGATTAAATAAATAATAGAGTCCGTAAATTCAAATTTTCATAATTTGTTAATCACAAAGAGTTGTGATTGTAAGATACAAATTACATCTGATTGAATTTTAAATCGTCTGTGGTCGTAAGTGATAACGAGATACGGATATCGTTATTATGAATAAACCATCACGTGTGGCATTTCTTACTTGTGAAGTAAGTAGCTGATCTCACAAGCTAAAGAGTGAAATGAACACGTGGATGTTTTGTTATAGAACAAAACATTGGAGACCCTTCGAGAGATTCCACATGAATAACTATCCAAGTGTCAGTGGTTAATCTCTAACGTTTGGTGGTGGAATTGGTCCTTTGACTTGAGGTCGTCGTGGTACCTTATATGAGGACAGTCATACTTTGGCGGTGTTGAATGTTGCTCTACAAAGGACCGCTTATACGACATCATTCGGGTACGTCAAGAATCGTATGAAGGTTGTGATTGATCAATAAAGGATTCGTCACTCTTAGATAGTAGGAGATTATGATCCGCGATTCATTCAATTAAGTCGATGATGAAATCCTTAGCCAAGGTGTGCTCATAAGTCGAAAAGGAGTTTTCGACTTATATTGACTTAATAGTGGAGTAAAAGATATGATCGATGATCGAAATTGACACACTTTCATATCTCGTAATTGATCGGATCATATTGACAAAGGGATTATAGTTTCACGGTAAACGAACGAGTTTGGTTTTGTCATACCACGTGACATTTCCCGTCACATGTATTGTCCTGACACATTGCTAGATGTCAATCTGGGACGACGAGTATGAATTGACGATAAATTAAAAAGGTGTTTTAATTTATCAATTTTGATTAGATCAAAATAATATTTCGTGTCGTTAGGCATCGTGATCGGGAACCTGATGGGTCACACACAAAAGAGAATTGAAAGATTGCAATTTGTCAATTAATTAATTTAACAGTCGTTGGATAAATTAATTAATTAGATTTGTTATTTATATTGCCGAATTAATTAATTGAATTAATTAATTCATGGACCGAGTTTAATTAAATGGATTAATTAAATATTGGACGGGACCGGGCCGAGCCGAGCCCGTTTGGATTTATATAAATACATAGTTAGGGTTTGAGGTCCATATGATTTTCATTATTCTTGCTGACACAAGAGAGAAAACCCTAGAAGCTGCAATCTTATTCTCTGTGTGGATCACCGCTGGAGGCTGGACAATTGGACAGCTGTGGGTGGCGAATCAAGATTGCTGGAACGAAAAGAAAAGCAAAAGGTTTGCAGAATTCTTTAAAGGTACAATCTTTATCACAATTTCTATCTAAACACAAAGGGATCCTCGGTGGGAATCGAAATGATAATTAAATTTCGTTGTGCATGTATAAGTAGATTCCCAACAGTGGTATCAGAGCCTTCTTTGTGTTTGTTAGGAATTGATTTAAATGTTGGTGAAATCAAAAGTTGATTTTGTAATTTCTTGTTACTGGCGATTTATGAAAATTTGATTTTCATATATATATATATATATATATATATATATTGGATTGGAATTATATAAAATAAAATTAAAAAAAAAAAAAGGAAAGGGAAAGGTTATGGAATGGGACTGGCCGGCGACAATGTTGTCGCCGGCAGCGGGTGCCCTGCGCTGCTTCTTGCAGCAGCGTGCGACGCTGTTGCGCCGAAATGGTAGCAGGCGCTGCCAGCAGTAGCGCTAGCTGCCGGATGATGAAAGGGAAGGGGCGGCGCTAGTCGCCGCCCATGAGGCCAAGAGAAAAAAAAATTTGTTAGGGATTTCAGCCGGTTTGGGTGAAATGGAGGCGAGGGCCTCTGACGCAATTTGTGAAATTGCAAGCCCCCATTTGCAATATCCTTATGGGGTCAATTTGTTAAGTTATTTAAGTAAGGGACCGTTTTGCATTATTTGATATTGAGGACCCTTACTTGTAATTTCTCTTCGGTGGTAAATGTGTAAATATTGAAATAAGGGCCTTTTTCACAATTTTAGAGATCGGAGGGCATGTTTGGTATTTTTAAAATGGGTCAAATTTTGAATTTTCAAAGATGTATTGAATTTTAAATTTGGAGGTGTTTTACATTTGATTTCCAAATGGGTTTGACCCATAATTTAATTTTGATCCAAATTAAAATTTTATTTAAAAATTGACGACATTTTATATTTTTGTTGAAATTGGATTTTAAATTAAATATTAAACTTTGACTCCAATTGAATTTTATTTTATTTAGGAGTGTTATCCTAATTTAAAATATTGATTCAATTTTAAATTAGAGTTGGACTCTAATTTAGGACTTAATTAAAATTTGATTTTAATTAATTTTCACCCGAAAATATTTTAAAAATTAGAATTGGATTCTAATTTGGCATTTAATTAAAATTTGATTTTAATTAAATTGTTTTGCCCTAAAATTTTTCTTGGAATTAGAATTAGACTCTAATTTGATGTTTAATTAAAATTTGATTTTGATTAAACATGTTCGCCCTAAAATCTTAGATTTAGAGTTTGGACTCTAATTTTACCATTTAATTAAAATTTGATTTTAATTAAATTCATTCGCCCTTAAATATTGGAATTAGAGTTAGACTCTAGTTTTGTCATTTAATTAAAATTTGATTTTAATTAAATTCAACGGCCTTAGATTTTGAAATTAGAGTTTGACTCTAATTTGATATTTAATTAAGATTTGATTTTAATTAAATAATCCCGCCACATAATTATTGAATTAGAGTTAGACTCTAATTTGTTATTTAATTAAAATTTCATTTTAATTAAATATTTTCGCTAATTAAATAATCGATTAATATGATTAATTAATTATTTAATTGTTACGATCCATTTGTCTAAAAGAGTTTAGACGACTTAATTGCTAGAAACTTGAAATTAATTTGCATATAATATTAGATATTATATAGGTATACATTTATGTGATGAATGCATTATTAGTGGACAATTATAGACTCGACCATATGGATGTATTGAATGATTAATTTTATTCTTGTCGTTTTATGGGCCTGCGAGCTCTTAATTGTTTTGGGTTTGCAAGCTCTTGATTATTTTGTACCTGTGAGTCCGTTATTATTATTGTTGTTATGGGCCTGCGAGTCCAATTTCACTTAGGCCTACGTGCCAACTAGTATAGGATATAAGTTACAACTAGACTAATTGAAGAAACAAGAAAAGGAGGAGACCATGGAGATGGCGCATTGATACTCAATAGTGTAATACCCTCTGGGAATTGACCAACTAGTTTTCCTTGTGACTCGGGAAGACTAGATTGTAAAGTCCATAATTGTCCACACTATTATATGTTATATATATATTTATTTGCATGGTAGATAGATATATATATATATATATATATATATATATAATTGTATTGTTGTTGATGAGACTTTTGATTGCAAAATCCCTCCACAAAATATTAAGTCACATTTATGATTGCCTTCCATCATTATAGTGAAAAATCAGAGTCCCAAATCGTCTCAACTTGTTGAGTACACTCAAGGCTGGTCTATTAGGGATATGTTTGACATTATGAAATATTAGATATTTCTGAATGATGGTTTCGACTTAACTAAAATTTATCTTTTGTTGAGTACACTTAAGGAGATAAATTTTAAAGACATGTTAAGCTAACACATAAGATGTGTGAAGACAAAGATTTATCAGCTTAATGATATGGGAGTTGTATGGATATACAATTGATAATAGTATCTACCCAAATGTTATATTAGGGCTTGTTGAGTACACTCAAGGTCTTAATATAATAGATGGGATCCCAGCCCACTGGGAGTCAAGTTCAGGCTCCATAAATTTATGTAAGAGGGTCATAAATTTTATTTAAACAGTGAGAGCATAATTAATTTAATAAAAGTCCATGTTAAATTAATTGATGCATTTTGTATATTATTCTCTTTCTTTTCGTCATTTATATTTATTGAATCGTGAGTAACCATGTGTATCTGAATGGCATACTAGATGCTAACAACCAAACTATATTTTCTTAATTGACACTGCAATTTGAGAATCGTTCTCATGCATGAGAAAATTAGTCACGTCCTTGAGTAGCCCTTTCCAGAGACATCTGCTGATGACTCAATTAAAGAAGAGGTGACTACTGTAGTAAACACAGTGATGACAATAGTACTGTAACGCATGTGATACTTGCAAATATGTCACTGAGTTACAAGAGCAACTTGAGAGTATAGATGTTAACACATAATTCTTCATTACAAAGAGTTGTATGATAATAATCATGTGTGGAAGGATATGAGACTTCCAAACAACTATACAAGTGCAAAATGACAGAGTAATATTCAATCGATGCTTAGACACTGAAGATGATTGACGTTGAGAAATGTCTCAATTGAGTTCAATCATAAACCATGAACTAAGTAGTGACTTGGTTCTGCAATTTCTATCAGAGAAAGCTATTCATAACTAATTATGAATTTAACGTGAATAAGCTTGAATGCAAAATTATTGAGTTGCTTAACATGCTTAGAACTGTCATGCCCAATAACAAAGTTAGAAGTGGGCAAACCATTGATTCCTCTAAGGGTATTTAGAGGAAGTCTAAAGGGACTTTGGGAAAGTACCTAATATAGTTAAGACAATCTAAGTGAAGGACAATACAAAATTTAATGACCTTTATTTTCATTATAGAATGAAAGGTCATTGGAAGGAATATTGCGTGGCTTACGTCTACTTCACTAGTTTCTTAGGTACTTGATACCAAATGTAAATCTCATATTTATATAAATATGGAGAAACTAAAAAGGAGTAGACTACTGCGAAAGGGAGAAGTTGACATACATGTTAGAGATGAGCAAAGGTTGCTACATTACCTGTATGAATATACTTTTTGCCATTGCCTTTTGGTTTAGTATTGGAATTAGAGAAATGTCGTTTTATGCCAACCACAGCTGGAACATTAAAATGAATTTCATGTTCGGACATGAACTATTTTAATGTTAAGGACAATTGTTGTTCTTGTTTATCTTGTTAAAGATCCTAATGGCTATGGTAAATTACAAAATGACATTTCTATTCTTTAATACTAAAGATTCTATAATGAGTATAGAAATTATAAGACATAAATACTATAATCTAATTATTACCAAAATCTGGCATGACAGACTTTGTCATTTAGATGAAATGTAATTCCAAAGTTACATAAAGATGTATACTTGGAATTAATTGATTTTGACAAATAAAAATTATGCATGTCTGGCACAGTGACCAAATCTTCTTTTACTTGAAAAGAAGAAAGGTCAGCATAATTACTGGTCTAATGCATAGTGATGCATATGGATTCATGTCAATCAATGTCAGGTAATGTTTCTCTTATTTTATCAATGATTATGGATACTTGATGAAAACTCAAACATGAAACTCTTGAAAAGTTCAAGGAATTCAAACTAGAAGTAGAGAAACAAATAGGTAAAAATACCCTCACATTAAGATTCGATCAAGTGAGAGTATTTTAAAGATAAAATTTAGATTATCTAAGAGAGAATGAGATTCTCTTGCAGTGGACTCCTTCATATACACTGCAGCATAGTGGTGAATCTAAAAGGAGGAATCGTTAATTATTAGATATAATGCGATTAATAACAAGCCATGCAAATCTCCCAAAATTGTTTTGGATCATGCATTGATTGCAGTGTGCAACACACTAAATCATGTCCCATCTAAATTGGTTAACAAAACTCCATACGAGTTATGAAAATGCAATGGTCCTAATTTATCTTATATGAAAGCTTGGGGCCATGACTCTTATTTGAAGCGCCTTAAATCGGATAAGTTTGAGACTAAATCCGATAAATACATATTTGTGGGATATTCAAAGGAGATATTTGAATATAAATTCTATTATCATGAAGAAAGTCTTCGTCTCACGACATATCGTCTTCTTAGAAAAAATGTTTACTCTTGGAGAAGACAGTGGGAGTAAAATAGAATTTGAAAGAGTTCAAGAGTCCACAGATATAGTTAACCAGGTAGATAAATTCGAGTTTGATCCCATATCTGATATGGGACATACTTTGGATCAGGAAGTAAAGACTCATAAGGACATGATAGCTCTATGTGAATCTAGTAGGATCATTGGACCTTCAAGAAGGTCCGAATTCATGATCATTAATCAGGTATTAGTGATCCAGGATAATGAACCTCCTAGTTGCAACAAAATAAAGTCAAGTGTTGACTTGAAAGAGACAGCAAGAGGCCATGATACTCGAGATGAACTCGGCGTATGTGAATTGGACCTTGGTCGAGCCTCCTGGTGGAATAAAACCCATAAGGATTTGTAAATAGTTTACAAGGGAAAGGTCGATGTGGATGTGAATATCTATATATACAAAGCAAGGCTAGAAGAAAAGGTTAAATGTTGAACTTGATGAAACCTTTCTCAAGTGGCCTTGCTGAAGTCCATTCAGGTTTTATTTGCAACAGTTGTATATCGTAACTAAAGGTTATGGTAAGTCTCTATGGAGCTGAAATCTTCGATTTGATAGAAAAGTCAAAGTGTTTGATTTTATTAAATTTGAAAATGAATTGTGTGTTTACAAGAAGATAATGGGAGTATTGTTGTATTGCTAACATTATAGAAAACGACATCCCTATGTTTCAATCGTTGAAATAATGGTTGTTAAAAGAATTATTCTTGAACGATATGGGAGAAACAACTTGATCTATAGAGATAGATCTAGAAGGTTGCTTAACTCGTCCCAATCTATATAAAATATTGAGAATATTTTATATGGAGAAATTGGTTTACTCTTAAACGGTGTATTGGAAAGGTTTCGAATGTGAAGTAACCGTTGATTCAATAGTAGAAACCTAATACATGATTACTTCAAAAGTAAAAAAGAGTTGCAATCTGGATCATGATGTTCATAAATGAACTTGGAGTAGTTCCTGATATTGTTGATCACATACCATTGTATTGTGATAACAATAGAGCCATTGCAAAAGCAAAGGAACTAAGGTTTCATCAATGATCCAAATATGTATTAAGGCGGTATAATCTCATCAAAAAGATAATACATAGAAATGACATAAAGAGAATAACAAATTCCCACATTTAACAATATTGCAGATCCACTGACGAAGATTTGTCGTAGCATAAACATGATCGTCATGCAGACTTATGGTATTGGATACATAAGTGATTGGATCTAGTTCAAGTGGGAGTTTGTAAGTATTATACCCTAGGTCCAATCAACTTTGGACAAAAATACTTTTAATATATAATTAATGTAATTTAATGGCAGATCTATTAATTAATTAATAGACGATTAAATAAATAATAGAGTCCGTAGATTCAAATCTTCGTAATTTGTCAATCACAAAGAGTAGTGATTGTGAGATACAAATTACATCTGATTGAATTTTAAATCATCCGTGGTCGTAAGTGATAACGAGATACGGATATCGTTATTACGGATAGACCATCACGTGTGACATTTTTTACTTGTGAAGTAAGTAGCTGATCTCACAAGCTAAAGTGTGGTGACACTTAAATGAACACGTGGATATTTTGTTATAGAACAAAACATTGGAGACCCGTCGAGAGATTCCGCATGGATAACTGTCTAAATGTCAGTTGTTAATCTCTAACGTTCGGTAGTGGAATTGGTCCTTTGACTTGAGGTCGTTATGGTACCTTATATGAGGACAGTCATATCTTGGCGGTGTTGGATGTTGCTCTACAAAGGGCCGCTAATACGACATGGTTCGGGTACGTCAAGAATCGTATGAAGGTTGTAAAGGATTCGTCACTCTTAGATAGTAGGAGATTATGATCCGCGTTTCATTCAATTAAGTCGATGATGAAATCTTGGCCATGGTGTGCTCATAAGTCGAAAAGGAGTTTTTGACTTATGTTGACTTAGTAGTGGAGTGAAAGATATAATCGATGATCGAGATTGACACACTTCTATATCTCGTAATTGATCGGATCATATTGACGAAGGGATTCTAGTTTCACGGTAAACGAACGAGTTTGGTTTTGTCATACCACATGACATTTTCCGTTGCATGTATTGACACATTGCTAGATGTCAATTTAGGACGACGAGTGTGAATTGACGATAAATTAAAAAGGTGTTTTAATTTATCAATTTTGATTAGATCAAAATAATATTTCACGTCGTTAGGCATCGTGATCGGGAACCTGATGGGTCACACACAAAAGAGGATTGAAAGATTACAATTTGTCAATTAATTAATTTAACAATCGTTGGATAAATTAATTAATTGGATTTGTTATTTATATTGCCGAATTAATTAATTGGGTTAATTAATTCACGGACCGGGTTTAATTAAATGAATTAATTAAATATTGGACCGGACCGGGTCGAGCCCGTTTGGATTTATATAAATACATAGCTAGGGTTTGAGGTCCATATGGTTTTCATTATTCTTGCTGGCACAAGAAAGAAAATCCTAGAAGCTACAATCTTATTCTCTGTGTGGATCACCGTTGGAGGCTGGACAATTGGATAGCTATGGGTGGCGAATCAAGATTGTTGGAACGAAAAGAAAAGCAAAAGGTTTGCAGAATTCTTCAAAGGTACAATCTTTATTACAATTTCTATCTAAATACAAAGGGATCCTCGGTGGGAATCGAAATAATAATTAAATTTCGCTGTGCATGTATAAGTAGATTCCCAACAATAGGAAAAATATATATTACCAAATGCACAGCAAACACGGCAGAAAGGGGTCTTGATGAAGCAACCGACAATGAGGTACTGGGCTGTAAATCTTCGAGTATGACACTCTCGTCCTCGACACCTCTGCATTGTTCTTTATCAAATCAATTTCTTCTACTTTCTCCATTTCATCGCTGAAGGTTGTAAAGCTCTCCCCTTTCTTTGCGAATTCTTCTTGAAATTGATCCTCAGTACAGGATTCAATGATAGCCTTAGCTTGATATGCTGCATCTATGATTCGCCATTTAATACAATATATTGATTTGCTGCTTTCCTATTATCCAAAAAATCTTGCAACCAACTAACAATTTCAATAAGGGATTCTATTTGTTGTTTCTCATGAGGAAGCAGATTCAGAGTGTTGTATGCATAGAGTTTAAGAGAAGGAAGAGCAGCTAAAACCATTTTTCATAGCTATTATGTGTTGTTCACATAGTAAAAGACAGAACTTCGTTACAACTTCGTTTTTAACTACGAAAACTTTCACCTTCAAACCTTTATAGTTGAACAACTCATTGACTAATGCACCATTTCACAAGAGGTATAACGAATAGAGCCTCATGCCCAAGCATTTATATCATAGGTATTGTCCGTTTTGGGAGAGTCTAAGCTCATCTTACCCCTCATGAATTTCTATCATGTCCTCAAGGATTGAAGGATAAGATGGATTTAGACTCTCCTAAAGCGGACAGTGTAAGTGTTATGCCCTAGATCCAATCGATTTAGGTTGTAAACACTTTTGATAAGTTTAATTCATTTAACTTTGGCAAGATCTATTATTTATTTAAATTAATTTTGTGATAAATGATATTAAATAATAGAGTCTGAAGATCCAAGTTTAAGTGATTTGTTAATCACAAGGAGTTGTGATTGTGAGATACAAATTACGTATTATTGGATCTTGAATAAACCATGGTCGTAAGTAATAACTTGATACGGATATCGTTAATACAAATAGATCATCACGTGTGGTATTTCTTACTTGTGAAGTGAGTAGCTGATCTCATGAGCTAAAGTGTGGTGACACTTAAATAAACACTTGGATATTTTGTTATAGAACAAAATATTGGAGACTCGCTAAGAGATTCCACGTGGATAACTATCTGAGTGTCAGCGGTTAATCTCTAACGTTCGGTAGTGGAATTGGTCCTATGACTTGAGGTCACCATAGTGCCTTGTATGAAGACAGTCATACTTTGACGGTGTTGGATGTTGCTTTGCTAAGGGCCGCTAATACGACATCGTTCGGGTATGTCAAGAACCATATGAAGGTTTTGAGTGACCAATAGAGGATTCATCACTCTCAGATAGTAAGAAATTGTGATTTGCATTTCGTTCAATTAAGTCAATAATGAAATCCTTGGCCAAGGTATACATATAAGTTGAAAAGGAGTTTTCAACTCATATTGACTTAATAGTAGAATGAAAGATATGATCGATAATTGAGATTGACACACTTCCATATCTCGTAGTTGATCGGATCATATTGACGAATGGATTATAGTTTCATGGTAAACGAACAGTTTTGGTTTTGTCATACCACGTGACATTCCTCATCACATGTGTTGCCTTGATACATTGCTAGATATCGATTTGGGACGGCGAGTGTGAATTTGTGATAAATTAAAATGGTCTTTAATTTATCAATTTTGATTAGATCAAAATAATATTTCACGCGTTAGGCATCTTGGTCGGAAACCTAATGGATCGCACACAAAAGGGAATTGAAATATTGCAAATTGCGAATTAATTAATTTAACAATCGTTGGATAAATTAATTAATTGGATTGGTTATTTATATCCCCGAATTAATTAATTGGATTAATTAATTCACAGACTGGGTTTAATTAAATGAATTAATTAAATATTGGACCAGATCGGGTCGAGCCCGTTTGGGTTTATATAAATACATGGTTAGGGTTTGAGATCCATATTGTTTTCATTATTCTTATTGACACAAGAGGAAAAATCTCAGCAGTTGCAGTCTATTCTCCGTGTGGATTTCATTGAAAGCTGGACAATTAGACAGCTGTGGGAGGCAAATTCAAGTTGATGGAAAAGGGATAACACAAAGCACTTTGCAAAATCAAGAAAAAGGTATATTTCTTATCACATTTCTTATCTAGATACAAAGATAAATTCTGGTGGGAATTGAAACTGTTTATTTCCGCTGTGCATGTTTAAGTAAATTTCCAACAGTGGTATCAGAGTCAACTTTGTATTTGTTAATAATTGATTTACGTATTGATTAAATTAAAAGTTGATTTAATCATGTTTATCCCTGAATCTAGCAATTATAGTTTTTTTTAATTTTATTTCTTCAGAATTTGATTTTGAAAAAAAAATTGCATCGAGGCGGCTGGTGGCGCGCAGCAACGCGCGCCTGCAGGCGCTGCGACATTGCCCCTGCCGTCTATTGGGTGGGGCGGCGCCACCAAAAGCTGTAGGAGAAAAGAAAAAAAAATATTTAGGGTTTGGTTAGAGGCGGGGGCTTCCATTGCAATTAATGTAATTGCAATCCCCCGCCTGCAATTTCTGAAAAGGGGTCAATATGCAACTTTTAAATGGAGGGCTTTTTTGCAATTTACGAATAATGAAGCCCTTATTGTTAATTTTTAAATTGGGTCAAATTTGCAATTTCAAAAGGTGTTTTAATTTTTGTATTTTAAAATTGGTTTTAAAATGATATTTTAATTGGGTTTGACCCATATCCTAATTTTGACCCAAAATTAAAATTTATTTAAAATTTGACAACTTTTATATTTTGTTAAAATTAGATTTTAACTTAAATATTTAATTTTGACCCTTAATTGAATTTTTATTTTATTTGGGAATTTTGTCCTAAATTAAAATATTAATTCAATTTTATTAGAGTTGGACTCTAATATTATATTAATTAAAATTTGATTTCACTTAATACCACTTCACAATGCAAATTAAAATTTAGAGTATGACTCTAATTTAATAATTAATTAAAATTAGATTTTGATTAAATTGCTTCGCCCAATTAAGTTAATTAATTAATATGATTAATTAATTATTTAATTATTTTGATCCAAAATTTTGAATTAGTTTTGATGACTATAATTACTAGATTTATGAGACATTGCATATAATATTAGATATTATACATAGGAAATATTTATGTGATGAATGTTTATGGATGATTATGGACTCGACCACATGGATATGTTGAATGGTTGATTTGCTTCTTGTTGTTTTATGGGCCTGCGAGCCCTTAATTTTTTGGACCTGTGAGTCCGTTGTTATTATTGTTGTTATGGGCCTGCGAGCTCTTTATTATATTGAACCTGCGAGTCCGTTGTTATTGTTATTATTATGGGTCTGCGAGTCCGTTTTCTTTTAGGCCTGCGTGCCAACTAGTATAAGATACATGTTGCAATTTGACTAATTGAAGGCGCAAGAAGAGGTGATATGGAGATGGTGCATTGGTGTTGATCCAATGTTGTATCCCTTAGGAATTGACCAACTAGTCTTCTTTTTGGCTCGGGAAAACTAGATAGAACAAGTCTATAATCATCCATACTATTATTTATATATATTTATTCGCATAGTAGATGTATNTTAACTTGTTGAGTACACTCAAGGCTGGTCTATTAGGGATATGTTTGACACTATGAAATATTTGATATTTCTGAATGATGGGTCTGACTTAATTAAAATTTATCTTTTGTTGAGTACACTCAAGGAGATAGTTTTAGAGGCATATTAAGCTAACACATAAGATGTGTGAAGACAAAAGAGTTGTCAGCTTAATGATCTAGGAGTAGTATGGAGATACAATTGATAATAATATCTACCCAAATGTTTTATTAAGATTTGTTGAGTACACTCAAGATCTTGATACACCGAATGGGATCCCAGCCAACTGGGAATCAAATGTGGATTCAAATAATTTATGTATGGGAGGTCATGAATTCATTTTAAATAGTGGGAGCACGTTTAATTAAAGTCCATATTCAATTTGTGCATATGCATTATAATACATATTAATTCTATATTTTTTCGTCATTTACAGTTTTTGAATCATGAGTAATCATATGAATTTGAGAGGCATACTGGATGCCAACAAGCTGACCGGACCAAATTTTCTCGGTTGGCACTACAATTTGAGAATCGTTCTCAAGCATGAGAAAATTGGGTATGTCCTTGAGCAGCCCTTTCCAGTGGTGCCTACTGAAAATTTTACTCAGGGAGAGGTGGCTGCTTACAACAAACATAGTGATGACGATAACACTGCAGCATGTGTGATGCTTGCAGATATGTCACCTGAGTTGCAAAAGTAACATGAGGGTATATATGCTTACACTTTGATTTTTCATCTTAAGGAGTTGTATGATGAACAATCTCGTGTGGAGAGGTATGAGACCTCTAAACAACTATACCGATGCAAAATGGCAGAGGGATCTTCAATCAGTGCTCATGTGTTGAAGATGGTTGGTTTCATTGAAAAACTGGGTTCATTGGATTTTATCATAGATCATGAACTAAGTATTGACTTGGTTTTGCAATCTCTGCCAGATAGTTATTCACAGTTCATTATGAACTTCAATATGAATAAGATCGAATGCACACTCCCTGAATTGCTTAATATGCTTAAAACTGTGGAGCCCAATGTCAAGGCTAGCACTGGGTATGTCTTAGCTATTCATTCCTCCAAGGGCACTAAGAGGAAAATCAAATGAAGTTTTAAGAAAACATCCAAAAAGGCTAAGGGCAATAACAAAGCAGGCAAGGACGATACCAAATCTGATGACCCATGTTATCACTGTGGAGTGAAAGGTCATTGGAAGAGGAACTGCAAGGCTTACCTCGCAAGCTTGAAGGGAAAGAAGTCTTCTGAAAATTCTACTTCAGTTATTTTCGTTATCGAGGTTAATATGTCTACTTTATTAGCTTCTTGGGTATTAGATACCGGATGTGGATCTCATATTTGTATAAATATACGAGGACTAAAGAGAAGTAGACCACTGCAGAAAAGAAAAGTTGACCTGAACGTAGGAAATGGATCAAGAGTTGCTGCATTAGCTATAGGGACATACTTCTTACCACTGCCTTCGGACTTAGTATTAGAATTAGAAAATTGCTATTTTGTTCCCGGCATTATTAAAAACATTATTTCTATTTCGTGTTTGGACATGAATGATTTTTTAATTAATGTTAAAAACAATCGTTGTTCGTTTTATAAAGATGAGATCTTTTATGGTTGTGGTGTGTTGCAAAATGGAATTTATATTCTTGATACTGAGTTGTCTATTATGAATATAGTAAATAAAAGGCTTAAAAGTGATAATCTAAATAATGCATACCTCTGGCATTGCAGACTGGGTCATATTAATGACAAGCGCATTTCCAAGTTACATAAAGATGGATACTTGGGATCAACTGATTTTGAATCATTTGACAAATGCAATTCATGCCTATTAGGCAAAATGACCAAGTTTCCTTTTACTGGAAAAGGAGAAAGAACCACAAAACTGCTAGGACTAATACATACTGATGTATGTGGACCCATGTCAATAACCGCCAAAGGTTCTTTCTCTTACTTCATCACATTCACTAATGATCATTTTAGATATGGTTATGTGTATCTGATGAAATTCAAGAATGAAGTACTTGAAAAGTTCAAGGAATTCAAACTTGAAGTAGAGAAACAAACTGGTAAAAATATTCACACACTGAGATCAGATCGAGGTAGAGAATATTTAAAGGGAAAATTTTTAGATTATCTAAAAGATAATAGGATTCTCTCGCAGTGGACTCCGCCATATACACCGCAACATAATGGTGTATCTGAACGGAGGAATCGTACTTTGTCAGACATGGTGCGATCTATGATGAGCCATGCAAACATCCCAAAATCATTTTGGGGTCATGCACTAATTGCTGCATGCTACACACTTAATCATGTCCCATCTAAATCGGTTGACAAAACTCCATACAAGCTATGGAGAGAAAAAAGATCAAACTTATCTCACATGAAAGTTTGGGGCTGTGATGCTTATGTAAAGCATAATGAATCAGATAAGCTTGATGCTAAATCTGATAAATGCTATTTGTGGGATATCTAAAAGAGACAATTGGATATCAGTTTTATAATCCCGTTGAGAAGAAGGTGTTCATCTCAAGACATGCCATATTCCTAGAGAAAGAGTTTATTCTAGGAGAGGGTAGTGGGAGAAAACTAGAACTTGAAGAAGTTAAAGAATCCACAGATACTGTTGACCAATTAGATGAGCCTGAGTCTGATCCTACACCTGTTGACGGATAGACTCTTGATCAGGATGTAGAGAACCCTGAGGACACTCCAACTCAGCATAAATCAGGTAGGATCATTCGACCTCCCAGAATGTACGAATTCACGATTACTAATCAAGTATTATTAGTCGAGGATGATGAATCTACAAATTATGCAGAAGCGAAGTCAAGTGTTGACTCGAAGAGATGGCAAGAAGCCATGGAATCCGAAATGAACTCAATGTATGAGAACAAGGTTTGGACCTTGGTCGACCTTCCAGATGGGATAAAATCGATAGGTTGTAAATGGGTTTACAAGAAAAATGTCAATGTGGATGGAAACGTCCATACATACAAAGCAAGGCTAGTAGCGAATGGTTACACACAAAGACAAGGCGTTGACTTTGATGAAACTTTTTCGCCTGTAGCCATGCTAAAGTCTATTCGAATTTTGCTTGCAATAGCTGCATACCATGATTATGAGATATGGCAAATGGATGTCAAAACTGCTTACCTTAATGGAAAATTACAAGAGAAGGTGTACATGATACAGCCTGAAGGTTTTGAATCCAAAGGAGCCAACAAAGTATGTAACCTAAATCGATCCATTTATGGATTAAAGCAAACCTCTAGGAGCTGAAATTTTCGTTTTGATGAGACAATCAAAAGGTTTGATTTTATCAAAAATGAAGATGAATCGTGTGTTTACAAGAAGACAAGTGGGAGCGCGGTCGTATTCCTAATATTATATGTCGATGACGTATTATTAATGGGAAACGACATTCCAATGCTTCAATCAGTAAAATTATGATTGTCAAAGAATTTCTCCATGAAAGATATGGGAAAAGCAGCGTATATCTTGGGAATTAAGATCTATAGAGATAGATCTAAAAGATTATTAGGCTTATCCCAATCTTCATACATAGATAAAATCTTGAGAAAAAATACTATGGAAGAATCTAAAAGAGGTTTATGTCCCATGTCGCATGTGATTTACCTCTCAAAAGATGTGTCCTAAAATACATGATGAAAGGAGTCGCATGGATAAGATTTCTTATGCTTCAGCGATAGGATCTATCATGTATGTGATGCTATGTACGAGACCAGATGTTTCATATGCTCTAAGTGTTACGAGCAGGTTTCAAGCAAACCCTGGTGAAAAATATTGGATAGCGGTTAAGAACATCTTTAAGTACTTGAGAGGGACTAAAGATGTGTTCTTGATCTATGGAGGAAATGAACTTAAAATTCATGGGTATGCTGATGCCAGCTTTCAAACTGACAAAGATGATAGCAAGTCTCAATCAGGATATATGTTTACTCTCAACAATGGAGCGGTTAGTTGGAAAAGTTCCAAACAGGAGATAACCGCTGATTCAACAACAGAAGTCGAGTACATTGCTGCTTCTAAAGCAGCGAAGGAAGTTGTCTGGATCAAGAAGTTCATTAATGAACTTGGAGTCGTTCTTAGCATTGTTGATCACATACCTTTGTATTGTGGTAACAATGGAGCCATCGCACAAGCGAAGGAATCGAGGTCTCATCAACGATCCAAACATGTGCTAAGGAGATATCATCTCATCAGGGAGATTATACAAAGAAATGACGTAACGGTAGAACGAGTTCCCACAGATGACAATATTGCAAATCCACTGACAAAACCGTTGTCACAACAATAACATGATCGTCATGTGGACACTTATGGTATTAGATACATGAGTAATTTGATCTAGTGCAAGTGGGAGTTTGTAAGTGTTATGCCCTAAATCCAATCGATTTAGGTTGTAAACACTTTTATTATGTTTAATGAATTTAATTTTGGTAAGATCTATTATTTATTTAAATTAATTTTACGATAAATAATATTAAATAATAGAGTCCGAAGATCCAAGTTTAAGTGATTTGTTAATCACAAGGAGTTATGATTGTGAGATATAAATTACGTATGATTGGATCTTGAATAAACCGTGGTCGTAAGTAATAACGAGATACGGATATCGTTAATACAGATAGACCATCACGTGTGGCATTTCTTACTTGTGAAGTGAGTAGCTGATCTCACGAGCTAAAGTGTGGTGACACTTAAATGAACACGTGGATATTTTGTCATAGAACAAAATATTGGAGACCCGCTAAGAGATTTCACGTGGATAACTATCTGAGTGTCAGTGGTTAATCTCTAACGTTCGGTAGTAGAATTGATCCTATGACTTGAGGTCATCATAGTGCCTTGCATGAAGACAGTCATACTTTGACGATGTTGGATGTTGCTCTGTTAAGGGCCGCTAATACGATATCGTTCGAGTATATCAAGAATCATATGAAGGTTGTGAATGACCAATAGAGGATTCATCACTCTTAGATAGTAAGAAATTATGATCTGTATTTCGTTCAATTAAGTCAATAACGAAATCATTGGCCAATGTGTACATATAAGTCGAAAAGGAGTTTTCGACTCATATTGACTTAATAGTAGAATGAAAGATATGATCGATAATTGAGATTGACATACTTTCATAACTCATAGTTGATCGGATCATATTGACGAAGGGATTATAGTTTCATGATAAACGAACTGTTTTGGTTTTGTCATACCACGTGACATTTTCCGTCACATGTGTTGTCCTGATACATTGCTAGATGTCAATCTGGGACGACGAGTGTGAATTTGTGATAAATTAAAAGGGTGTTTAATTTATTAGTATTGATTAGATCAAAATAATATTTCACATCGTTAGGCATCGTGGTCGGAAACCTAATGGGTCACACACAAAAGAAAATTGAAAGATTGCAAATTGCAAATTAATTAATTTAACAATAGTTGGATAAATTAATTAATTGGATTGGTTATTTATATTCCCGAATTAATTAATTGGATTAATTAATTCACGAACCGAGTTTAATTAAATGAATTAATTAAATATTGGATCGGATTGGATCGAGCCCGTTTGGATTTATATAAATACATGACTAGGGTTTGAGATCCATATTGTTTTCATTATTTTTGCTGGCACAAGAGGAAAAACCCTAGCAGTTGTAGTCTATTCTCTGTGTGGATGTCATTGGAGGCTAGACAATTGGACAGCTGTGGGAAGTAGATTCAAGTTGTTGGAAAAGGGATAACGCAAAGCAGTTTGCAAAATCAAGAAAAAGGTATATTTCTTATCACAGTTATTATCTAAATACAAAGATGAATCCTGGTGGGAATTGAAACTGTTTATTTCTGCTATGCATGTTTAAGTAAATTCCTAATAAACAGTACGTGTGAATTATGATATAAAGGTTTAGGCATTTGTAACAACCTAACCTTTATGCTCAAGCTGTTAGATTATGTACTATTCTCTCTGGAAGAGACTAAGCACATCTTACCTCACATTGATTTGTGTCACATCCCAGGATTCGAATAGAAGACATTTGTCTCATTAGAGACTTAATCTAAATTCTGAAAACGAGACATAAAGTCATAATTGTAGGAGAGAATATCCCTCCCCCACCAAAGTGGACAATACAAAAAAGAATAGTCAGACACGAGGCTCGAATTGTTACAATAGACACCCCAATGTCCATGGTGTATATGAGTATGCTTCGACTACATTCATAGAAGATGAGATCAATAACGACACAAGTCCCGACTACATGATGTGTGTATATATTAAATAGTAGTCACTAATCGCTAGAAGCACATTTTCTTAGCTATAGAGAGGATGATTTCACCATTTGAAGGCCCAAGCTTTTGTGAGTTTGGATTTCACAAATCAATACCTGTCGAGTTGACTTAGCTTACAATCCATCCCTAGCATGTCCACTATTATGAAAATATGCCACTAATGAATGTCAAAATTATAAATAAAATAAATGGTTTAAAATGATGAATTTAAGCAATAATACATTCTCATAGTACATAAATGCGGAAGAAATAGTACTGATACTTTAGTCTTCAGTTTTCACTTCCCCCCTTCGAACTCCCTTGTAATTAGTATTGTTAACAGAATCTAAATCTGTCTTATCCCCTACCATTCTCTGTTGTTGCAACTCTTCCTTTAATCTTCTTATCTTGTCTTCTTTTTCTTTGAACTTCTCTTGCAAGATAACCACTTACAATAATCATGATTAGAATACATAATGCAATTTTAAAGAGATATTATTATATTTAGTTTCCAATTTTGAAATTTAGCCCTTATTTGAGCCATATTATTTTCCTTAGAATGAATTTTTGAATAGTGTATTAATGGAAAATGTGTGGCTAAAAAATAAAGAAATTTTTTGGTTTACGTGTAATATTATTTTATTGAAGAATATGTGGTTGAAATAATGTCAAATAACTGTTTAAGAATATATTTTATTGAAAAAATGTGGCTCAAACATGCCCTTATTCTAGAAAACATAATTAAGGTTTTGATTTCGTTGATTTTATAATAATTTCCTATTTTAATTAGGGCTAGTTTAAACCCTATATAAATGGGTCTTTTCAGTTGTAATAGAACAACCTTTGATGATGAAATAAATTGAATTTCTTCCCATCTTGTTATCTCCTTTCTCCCTCCTTTCTCTTCTTCTCCCCCCCACCCCCACTCCCACCCCC
>NC_036254.1:29482694-29591880 GCF_002742605.1 Olea europaea var. sylvestris
TCCAGCATCAATACCACTCATGAGAAAGTATAATACATGTTTACTGGACTGCATTGTAAACAAGATTTCAGCTACTTTTTCTTTCTTAATACTGATCATTCCCATACTGTCTAATCCACATTAATAAATATGTCATTATGGTTTATGAGGCCTTGCTTCCATGCCCATTACTTCTTAACTATATTATTTCATGATACTGAATTGCAGTGAAGGGATACTTGATAAATGAGAACATGCAATAAACTAATTAGTTACTTGAAGGAACAATAAAAAAGAAAGTCACAAATAGGCCAGTAATATGATAGGAACCTGGAAAGATATTGATGAATCTTTTCAAATCTTTAAGCTATTGATTAATGGTTCGATTAGATAGTAGATGTATTAGCTGGAATGTAAAGGAAATTGGGAAGTGCATTGATGAAATGGATATATGTATTGAATTGAAAATTGTAAGAACAATTATTATGTAATGAAGAACAAGAATGTAAATGACAAATTCCCAGGCATTCGAGAGGCCATAGTTCTCTCCCCACTTTTCTAACAGAATTTACTCAATGAATTCTTCCCAGCCCCGCCATGACATTTATAGATATTCTACTATACCTCTATTCCCTATTTTACCCCTTTGCTAACTAATTAGTGGAACATTCTAGAATCTTGAATGAACAACTTGTATGAGTGAATCTTATTGGAGTTGGGATGCTATCATTACTCGTCCCCCAAAATCTACCTTGTCCTCAAGGTGGAAGTTAATGCTAGCTTTGTCCATTCATAACGCAACCACACCATTTTCCTTGCAAGCACTCTAATTATGGTCACCACGGAGAAGGTACATCTTGGTCTTTTGAAGTGAACAAACTTACTTAGTCGAGCAATTATCATAAGTATAATATTCAAGGCAACTCCATAGCCCGTTGCCCCTACCCACAAAATGTCCAATGTTCGAACTTCTTGAGTTGAAAACAAATTATAGCAGTCATGATAAATCTGTTCCTTCATCATCCTTGGAAGCTCCAATTTTTTCTCATCCTCGTTTTGCATTTCTATGAAGCATACCTCCTCCAAATTATCAGTTACCACCAACATTTGTAACTCTTTATTTTCACAATTATGTCCTATTGGATTTTTCTCGTCACAATGAAGGTAAAACCCCTTTTCCATCCTCTTTCAGAGCTCCGAAACAGTGAGTTGATTGTGTGGTTTTGATTGCTTTGGTTTGACAAATTTTGGAGTAATAGAAACTGATTTTAGGATTGAAAATGAAGGTGAATTTTGATTAAGAGATGGGTTGGAGACCAGTTTAGGGAGTGAAGAGAGAATTTCTATTTTGCTAATTGGTGAGGAAGTCACTGCTTTCCTGGGATAAGAAATAATTAAACTTGTATTTCCTATGGATCCTGATTCTCTTTTGGGCTTGTTTAAAATATAGATTACCTTCTACTTGATGGGCCCTCTCCAAACCCAAGCCCACATGTTTATTTATATAAAAATGAGCCCCAATATTCAGCCCATTCTCTTTCCTTCTCTTCATCGTAATCTTCATCTTCTTCTCAATCAGCCCACGCAAGGATTTTCCTTCCACAACGTACTTCGACTTTTGCTCCTTCGACGATGGCGATACAAGAACCTCTTTCCCATGGAGTTTTATTGGAGTTTGAGAGTTACTGGTCGAATCTGATAAAGTGATGGCAGCACTCTTCACCTTCCATTCTCGTTCCTATCCTCCCCAATTCGGAACCATTATTTAGCTCTTCTCTTCCTCCGACGGTGGAGATGTAAGGATCTCAATTAATCTCCTGTCTTCCGTGGATACTTCAAGTTGATCACGGCTACCTTTATTTAGCCAGATCTCATTAGTTTGAGGTGGTAATTCAGATGCGTGGGTGGTTTTCGATGAAGTAGTGTCCTATCCATTCCCCTTCCTTTCACGTTCCTCTTCCGATGCCGGTGGTTCTTTCTCTGGCTTTTTGTTCTTTGTCTTCGAGTTCAACCCATCACACTGCTTTCTGTATGAAAATCCACCACCAACAGAGACCTTACACGTGCTAAATCGATCTAACATCAAATTTTTTAATTCTCCCCAAGTTTGCACGGGTCGTCGACGATCTAGCCATTGAAACCACTCCCAAGCTTCACCATGCCAACAAGCCATAGCTACTTCCATAGTTTTCCTCTCTTACAATTGATTTCTTTTGGAAATTTCCTTACTTTCTCTATCCACCAATCTGGACTGCCATCATAAAATATCGATATCTTGAGACAGTCAAGCGAATCCAATGCAGAATCAAGTGCTTGGTCTCCTGTCAGGTGCATCATTAGTTGTTCGAATCGATTGAATATGGAGCTCTATTTATCCTCCAATTCCTTGTTGAAATTTGTTTCCATCCTTCCTAGAATCGAATGCTCTGATACTAATTGATAGGAACCTGGAAAACTGCTAATGAATATGTTCTAATGTTATAAGCTATTGATTAATTGTTCAGTTAGATAGTAGATTTATTAGCTGGAATGTAAAGGAAATTGGGAAGTGCATTGGTGAAATGGATATATGTATTGAATTGAAAACTGTAAGAAAAATTATTATGCAATGAAGAACAAGAATGTAAATAACAAATTCCTAGGCATTCGAGAAGCCATAGTTCTCTAACCGCTTTTCTAACAAGATTTACTCAATGAATTCTCCCCAGCTTCACCATGACATTTATAGATATTCTACTATACCTCTATTCCCTATTTTATCCCTTTGCTAACTAATTAGTGGAACACTCCAGAATCTTGAATGAACAACTTGTATGAGTGAATCTTATTGGAGTTGGGATGCTATCAAAGTATGATATATGCATTCTAGCATTGGTTTGCATAATGAATAGTCTCTCAAAAGGCAAAAAATTTGAACCAGAGAACTTGAACACATCAGCATACGTATATACTTCCAAATTTGAGTGGCATTCCGAACCCAAGGGGAGTCAGATTTTGATTTCTCTTCAAAAGGGGGAAAAATAATAATAATAATTGTGCTAGAGCTATTTGAGAATAACAAATCTAAACAAACAAGCTGGCATCTATGTGCTTGTTTAGGAAAGCTTAAAAAGTTACTAAAAAGTTGAAGTCAAAGTCAACAAATAATTTTCATCATATTTATGAGACCCACCACTTTTATCAACTTTTCAACCACATATTTAAACAACTTTTATCAAAAAAATCAGCTAAGACTTTCATCAAAAGCTTTGTCAAGCAACCCCTAATAGTTAGTTAATGCTTGATTTTGATGCAAGGAGTACATGGGACCCAGAACTATATATACTGCCTTTATTTTAGGTTTCAAAGGTCATTCTATTCGTTCACATTTTAAGTTATCCTTTATCTGTTAACAAAAAGGATTCAAGACTAGTTGATCTCCCAGATATGCCAAGGTAACATGTCAATATGTATAAAAATACTGACAATCTATAGAGATGCAGATAGGAAGATACCATTTCGTTTGATCTTTCTGCATCATTGGTCAGCCCTTCCACTTGCTTGCATAATCCCGTAATTGCATAGAATATTGTAGTGAAAAGGAGCAGTCTTCGTAGCTTAAGTTTGGAGATGGCTCATATAGAGCAGACTTGACTGTTAATCACAAAAGCGATGCAAGATTAAGATTAATGACAATTATGAAATATTCAAGATCGTACCACGAAAATAAGATTAAAGGAAAGTAGAAAAAGAAAAACTAAGCAGAGGAACGATTAAATTTATTAAACCGACAATATGGAGAGAATAATACAGGACAACAATAATACTTCATATAAAATTGACAAATGAATCTCTTTATAGCCTACGTTCATAAACCTAATGGAGTCCAAAAAGGTAAGAAAATATACTATAATTAGGTTAAACCCCGTAAATGGAAAAAATCTTGGATATAATTTGATTTCTTTCCAAATTCAAGACAAACGTAATCCTCCAAGATTTCAACCCAATTTTGAGGCATTAAGCCTAACAATCTCCACCTTGACTCAAAATTTTGGTGCAACAAACGAAACTCCAAAATTTCAAATCCTTCTGTTCGAAATGAATTGACCAATCTCCTCAACACAGTGACCAAAATCTCCATCACCAAACCATCGTCCTCTACACGACGTCTACAAGCAATACCTGAACCCAAATCCTAGGTTCCCAGAATTTTACCAAGGAATTACTGTTAACCAAATAGGGTCAAAGTACAGCCTGTAGCAGAAACTATGCCACATGCTGGATCAGAAGGCCCATTGCTAGAATTGTCACCTTCAACGTCCCCTAAAGCATTTCAGACATTATTGACACCACCGTACCTACACTTCATGAGTCCAACCCTAGCAACTGAATACAGTGTATCCACTGAAATTGGTGGCCAAGCGAAATCACCAACGCTTTCCCTAGCAGTATTCTTAACCAACTTAGAGTTCGTCACAAGTGGTACTGTATCAAACTAAACTTCCACCATGATATTTAACTTTTCCAAATGTCTCTTAACTGGTTCTGCGTTCCCCTGTAAGATGTACAATTGAGACTTCTTCCGTCCCTCCAGTACAACCCGAACACCCTTTCGGACCTTCAAAACATCACCTCCATCGGAGAATTTATACCCTTTTGCATTCAAGGTACTCAGTGATATCAGATTCTTTGTTAAGTTTGGAACATGGCGAACCTCATCAAGTGTCCTCACTGTCCTATCTTGTAGCCTCAATCTAACCCGACCAATTCCTACAACCCGACAAGATTGGTTGTTTCCCATGACAACTCCACCTTAATTCACCTTCTCATATGTCTTAAACAAAGCTCTATTGGGACACATATGATACGAACATGCAGAATCCAAGATCCACTCCAGAGGTTTGGATTCTCCATCAGACACAACCAACATTACATCTCCATCGTCCGAAAATTTTCAACAATGTTAGTCTTATCACCTAATTGCCCCCATGATTTGCATGTAAATCACCTTTACCTTGCAGCGAACACAACAGGATCAAGGCTAGATCTTCTTCATCATATTTTACATCCAATGTTTTCAAATCTACAATAATCCCCTTGAACACAGCAAGATGGTCCTATAGTGACCCTTCTTCCACCATGCAATGGGAATACAACTTGTACTTTAGAGTCAGTTTGCTCATTAGACTCTTTGTCATTTATAACTACTACAGCTTGAGCCACAAAGCAGCCATCATCTTCTCTTTCAAGACATCCTATAAAATATTGTTAGATAAGTGAAGATAAATATGTGCTAGAGCCTTTCGATCCCTCCATTGTTTCTCCTCCATAGACAATCCTCTCAAAACCCAACAAAGTATCGTCAAGATCCATCTGCGCCAACATGGCCCTCACATTTACTTGCCACAGCAAAAATCTTGTAGTAGGTTCCAGCAGCGAAATTTCATACTTCAACGAATTCATCCTTGAAAAATCTCGAGCATATCACGAAGAACCTGTAACCCGGGTTCTGATATCACTTGTTGATCCCAAAGGCGATGGAAGATTGAGATTAATGACAATTATAAAATATTCAAGATCGCACCACAAAAACAAGATTAAAAAAAGTAGAAAAAGAGAAATTAAGCAGATGAACGGTGAAATTTATTAAACCGACAATATGGAGAGAATAATACATGACAACAATAATGCTTCATATAAAACTGACAAAGCAGTCTCTAATTTATAGGCCACATTCATAAACCTAATGGAGTTCTAAAAGGTAAGAAAATATACTAGAATTAGATCAAAAACAGCGTAAAAGAAAAAAATCTTGGATATAATTTGATTTCTTTCCAAATTCAAGCCAAACATGATCTTTCAAGATTTCAACCTAACTTTGATGCATTAAACCTAACATCGACGAGCAGGATATATGTAGCTAACCCCTAGTAAGTAGTAGATAAGACTTTAATGAGTTGAGCATATGCATGATGCTAATACATACGCTTATATTATGCAATGCACAAAATGATGATATTCAACCAGCACCGTAGGAATGCTTAGCATTATGACAACACTCACCTTCAAAATAACTTTTTAGTTTAGTATTCTGAGATTTTTGCAAAGCAAGTTTCATTGCTAGCTCGTGCATCTAGCAGAAACAACCAAAAAAACAAAATAAAAGGAGAAAAGAAAAGAAAAACATAAATCAGTTGGCAAAAACTTAGATGCCATTTTACAAAGCAATTGTCAACAAATTCCATGGACAAAAATACAGTTACATCTATTCATCATAAAAAATTATGGGTTTCAGTACATTCTAATTTTTAGCATTTAAAGTAATGGTAATAAAAATTATGTGACTCTTCTCCATTGTGTTATGACCATATATCACCAACGGATCCCTGTCCCATCACTAAATTCGATATGCAAGATGAGATACGAGCTCAAAATGAGTTGCCAGTACCTTTCCTTCGTTAGCTTGGTTACCAATCCCATCATTTTCTTCTTGCAGATTCTTGCATTTTGCCATTAACATCTTCCCCATTTTACTTTGTGGGGTAAAATTGACTACAGCAATATTATCTTACAACTCTTTTACTTTTTTATCCTTCTCCTCCAGCAAATTCTGGCATACATTCAAAAGTAGTCAGATTAAGCATACAAAAAGGTACGCATTTTTCACCTGCATAATATACACGTAAAAAAGATCCTAAAAGAACTTGTTAGAGAATTATCTATAAAGAAAAGTAATGTCCATGATTAAGGAACTCCACTCAGCGCTCGCAAATTGAAGTTGTAAAACTGGCAACCCAATGGGTGAGGGAAATGGGATTAAAGAATAATCAGCAAAAGTACCATAAACAAATCAGTGTACCTGCTTCAACCACCGAAACATGCTAAAATGCAGTGAAATATCAGTGTAACAATAACAGAAGCAACTCTTCACAGTAAGATTGTTGATGAGGTAGTAGTCAATTAAATTTGGTCATTGCTCGACTGAGTAGACCCTATGATGCTCGGACTAGGGTGCGGGTATCGAATATAAGTACATATCTAGGAGTCAGATTCTTTTCATTTTAAAAATTAAGATACGAGGACACGTTTAAAAAGGATTCGAATTTTGGACACCGGTACGAGGATACGTCTTATAATTTTTTTCTTAAAAAAATGATTCAATTAAAGCAAACAACCACAATATTAAAGCAAAACAGCAAATTACCACAATACAAATGTTTCATTTAAAAAAATCCAAATTCGAACAAAACACAGTTGAAAATAAAGTTAAACATCCAAAATGTCATAACATAAAAAGTAAAAAGTATTCCACTTGAAATAAAACTAAACAAGCATTCCCGATCAAGCTTTACTCTTCTTTATCAAACGTAATTGCCTCCAATTCTTACTAATCAAGGGATAGTTTCGTCATCTCAATGATACTTTGTCCATCTAATTTAATTTGTTCTCCACCTACAAAAAATATAGATATATAAATATTAATGTGAAAAAATTAGGCATATAAAAAAAACAAAGAATATAAGTATAAGGTATACATACACAAATCCCAATATTTTGTTGGCCCATCTTTGTACTCCTCTTCTTTTCGTGACAGGAGTCGAAGATTACAATGAACAAATACTAAGTCTTTTGCCCTACTAGTCACCAGCTTGTTTCTCTTGATACTTTGGATGAGTGAATACGTGCTCCATTTTCGCTAACAACAAGAAGAGGATGCTGGTTGCCAGAGCAATTTAAATGCTAGAGATTGCAACAAAGGTACTGAAGAACCATGATTGGCTTACCAAGAGATTGGCTCTTCATACATTATTGCGTCAATAACATGGGGCTGATTGAAATACTCCGATCCACTAGAAAAAGACCCAAATTCAGCATATGCTTTCCTCAAATCAATCAGATTTTCAAATAACCATTTGAAGCATTTGCTTCTGTTCATCGATACTTCTTGATCTTCATGTGGTGCAATTCTTGGAATACCGTTACTACCATCTTGAGGCTAAGATTCATTATAATACTTAGGAACCAAAGAGTGTGCCATACAATGCAAAGGAGTGTTACTCTTATTCCGTCTACTCTCCAAAACTTGGTGAATAGCATTAAAAAAATCTGAATGCCTAGAAATTAAATCTATCCCTTCATGCTCAAATACTATCTTTTTCACATTTTCAATCTTTGTATCCCCTATATCATATATTAAATGTAAAACTGGAGAATCAGTATCAGCGATTTGTAACATTTTATAAATAGGCTCAGTGAAAGATAAAAAATAATCCAAATTATCCTACCAAACGTCATTTACTACACACGTTTTCACTTCTTGTGCCTTTGCCTTCATTGCTTCCATCCCTATAAATTCTCCAATTTGAATCCATCACCATTTTTCAAGGGCTGGCTTAACTTCTCTTAATCGTTTACTCATTACAATAGCAGATGAAAATCTTGTATCAGCCATCCTCAACAAACACAACTTAAAATATTTATTGTATATAGCAAATGCCATTTCATGATTAATAATAAAATTACGAATGTTTTCCACATCATTTACCAAATCAGCAATCACTTACAATATGCATATTGTGGTGATTTTTCAGATGGATCACATATACTTTTCAAAACCAAATTCAGACTAGGTACCACACAAGGAGTCCAAAAGATATGAGGATACCTTGTTTCAATGCTTAACCCAGCAGTTTTATTGTTGTTTGCATTATCTGTTATAATTTGAACAACATTTGAGCTTCCAATTTGCTTGATTGCATCAATAAATGTTGTTGCCATATGTTCTCCATCTTTTATATTGCCACTTGCATTAATTGCTTTAATAAACATGGCTCCACCTGCAGATGCTCCCATTACATTTATAAGAGGTCTTTTTTGTTTATCCGACTAGCCATCAGAAACAATACACTCTCATTTTCCTCCATGAATCTCTAATAAGCTGAAGTTTTCTATTGATATGCTCTTTCTCTTGTGCAAGCAATGTTGTACGCAATCGATTATAAGTAGGAGGGGTATAACCAGCCAAGTTATCATTGGCCAAAGTTCTACAAAACTATCTGAAATAAGGAGATTTTGCAAAATTGAACGATAATGCACTAGCGAAGAACATTCTGGCTGCCTCTGTCAATCGTATCCCTCTGCACCTTGTTGAAGGTCTTTTCTAGAGGTCCAAGCTCTCCTCTTTTTTTCCTTTTCTACTGCGGTAAATCAGAAGCACTCAGTAATGAGATATATTCTGCCCTTTTTCTTTCATTGACCTCATCTTGTAATTTTTTCCTCTCGAGTTGCTCGTGTTCCCTCTTGATTGATTGATGAATGTCATCTGTTATTACTTTACAGCACGCAACTCCATGATTTGGAAGTTTTAGCAAATGAGCCTTCACTTTGATGTAAGATCCAATCACCTTTTTGCTGCAATAGTTGCAATTCCAAGTCTGATTTCCGCCTCTGCTCACTGACGTGATGAGTACCTTCACATGGTTCCATGGTGGCTTATCATCAAATTGATTTGCACGAAGATTTGATGGTCGTTTTTGGTGTTTCTAGTGTAGAGTTAGATGGATTCATTATTTGAAATTAGGAATATGCAAGATTCTGGAATTTTTTTGATTGTATATTTAATTGAAGAAATATGTTCTTGTACAGAAAGATGAACTTGACTGAAGAAATATGTTGAAGATAAACTCGTGATTAATATGAAGAGTTTTCTAGTGCAAGCATTTTGAAAAAGAAGCTAATAGGTCGAATTGCAATACCAAGCATTAATACAGTAATGAAGAATCTGGAAGCCTGGTGCAAATTATGGAAAAGGAAACTAATTGGCGGTTTGATTTCTGTATTCCCAATTGTAATTGTTAATTTCGATTAGTAATTTATTCTATACATAATGTTTTGTCTCACAATATTAATTGTTAATGGTTGGTTAGTAATTAAATATTCTATAACAAAGGTTAGGTTATCTGTATTACATTTTCAATTTGTTTTATTGGATATTATTTTAGTTAGTATTAATTTTATTTACGTTATATTAACGAGATTTAACGTGGACTCGTTTATAGAAATTTTAATTTAGAGATTAAATGAATTGGGATCAATATTTATGAATTTACAATATTTATCCACACTCTAAAAAGAATAAGAACGATTAGAGTCGTGCATAGGCGACAAGTTGAACGAGTAGTACCTAGATGAAAATTTGACGATTCACCAATCTTTTACTTTACTTCTAAAGATAAAAATGAGTTGGGGTGGTCGATATGATCTAGTATATTTATGGCTTCACATTTAACATGAAGTTGTGTGATCGCACTCTAAAACGAATAGGATTGATTAATGTTGTGCATAGGTGACAAATTGATTGAGTTATATGTAGATGGAGATTTGACTACTCACCATTATATGTAGACGGAGATTTGATTACTCGCCATTCTTTTTACTTTACTTTTAGAAATTAAGTGAGTTGGGATCGATATGATCTAGTATTTTTATTGTTAAGGATGTTTAACATGAAGTTGTGTGTTCACGCTCTAAAAAGAATAAGATCAACTAGAATCATGCATAGGCGACAAGTTGATCGAGTTGTACATAGATGAAAATTTGACTATTCACCAATCTTTTATTTTACTATTAAAGATTAAAATGAGTTGGGATCAATATGATTTATAATATTTATGATCAAGGACGTTTATGTGAAGTTGTGTTTGCATAGTCTTAAAAGAATAAGATCAATTAGCGTCCTGCATAAACGACAAGCTGATCGAATTATGTGGACGAAAATTTGACTATTCGTCAATTTTTTACTTTACTTTCAAAGATTAAAATGAGTTGGAGCCGATATGATTTAGGATATTTACAGTTAAGGATCTTTACATGAAGTTGTGTGATCATATGTTGAAAAGCATAAAATCGGCTAGTATCGTGTATTGGTCATAAGTTGATCGAGTTCTAAATAGATGGTGATTTAACTACTCACTAATTATATTATTTTATTGTGATAAAATTAACTAACTAATATTCATTGTTGAAAAATGAACTCGTCATTAACAATAGGATTATAATTTGAAATCAATTTAAAATTAAAGTCAAAATAGATTCTTTTCAAAAGTCTGTCTCATTTGAATTCTTTGTTAATACATTAACAATATGCATATAAAGTGTTTGTAAAAAGTTAAATATAAATATGAATATGAATTCAATCAGTACTTTACGTTAAAAAAAATAAAATGTGACATGATATAACATGTTATTTGTCGTCACTTAAAAAAAACGCAAACTATCTCACATGAATTCCCTCTTAATTCATTAAAGATATGCATAGAAGGTGTTTGAAAATTTAATTATGAATATGAATTCAAAATTTACTTTAAATTAAAAGGTGATATGATGATACGTTGTTTTTGTCTTGTATATAAATTAATATGCTGAAATTTGAATGTGAAATACTCATCACATTTTTATTTATTTATTTTTGGTTAAGTTTTGCACAATTTTATTTGGATTCCTTTTTTGTAGATTTAAAAAATTAATATTTTTTTTTATCTATTCTGGAGATAAATATGGACAATTAAGGTTGTCAATTTCTATGTAGACAAATATAGAAATTAGTATATTTATTTTATGTAAAGACAAATCCCAACTTATATGAAACAAATTTCGATATATTAAAATAGATGTACACATGCATCAACTTATCTAACCAAAAATAAAAAAATAATAATAATAAAGAAGACGGCTCAACTAGTTATTGAAAATTGAAAATAATATACTAAGTAAACTCATCTTATAATAAAATGAATTTCTTCCTACTTCGTTTTTTTTTTATTGGAAAAATACAGAGGACAGCCCAACTAGTTATTAAAAATTGAAATTCCTTCATGGGAAAAATTCATAACTCAGGTGTATTGTTTATACCAATTCAATTTTCAAGCCCTAAGTTTAAAAATGCAAAAATCAGGTATTTATTTATTAATTAAAAATATGTTATTAATTAAATGTAATAAGGTCACAGTTATAGAACTAATAGTCACAAATACAAAATTTTATGTCACAATTTATTTATTAGTCACATATCATTAAATTAATTAGTCACAGATTTAAAAATTTATATGTCACAATTTATTTCGGTGGTCACAGATCTAAAAATTTATAAGTCACATATTTTCAAATTTGTTGATGACAGTTAAATATTTGGTCACAGACCACCGCCACTAACACTATCGCCCGCCATTACCATCACGGCCACTTGCGACCACCCTTACCTCGTTACCGTTGCCAAGGCCACATGATCACAGATAACTAAATAGTTGGTCACACTCGTCAAATAGTGGTCACAGACTACCACCACCACCACTATCGTACCGTCATTGACGTCACGGGCACTTGCAACCACCCTCACCTCATTATCGATTCCAACACCAACACCAACAAAAACAAAAATCAAGGCAACCACAACCAACAACCACCACCTCCGTCACCAGGAACCACACCACACACACTAACAAATACCCAGTTTGATGGAAAATCACGACGACCACCACCACGAAAAACACCAACAACACAAAATCAACGTCTCCACCGCCAACACGACCACCATTGTAAACCACACAATATCATCGCCACCACCATCTAGATCTGAACACACCACTAGATCCAACAAGCCACCGCCTCAAAATCTCTCGAAATAAATCTCCAAAATCAGTCGTCGAGCAACGCTGATCTCAAAGCATTGGCAATAATGGTGATCTTGTCGCCGGATGGTTGTGGTTAGCGCCGCCATCGAATGGTTGTTCTGGTGCCACTTTATATTTCATAACCTATATAAACATTGGTACCTGGAGAGAGAGAGAGAGAGAGAGAGAGAGAGAGAGAGAGAGAGAGGGTGAATTGAATGGTTAGGGTTGGAATTGGGGAAGAAATTTAATTATCATATTCATCCCGGATTTGTGAATAACAAAACTTCATACCAGATTTTTGCACTGTAAAGTTAAAATACCGGGAACAGTGTAATTTCCTCTTCCTTCATTCCTTTAACTTCTTCACTGGGCTCCGTAGAAACCCATTTAATACACACCTACAACCTTTCGTCTTCTTCTCCAACTCTCTTCCCTTTTCTGCAAATTTCTGCATATGTTGCTACAATCCTCCGTAAATATCTGCATATTTCTATAACACTCTAAACAAATGGTCGTTGCCACCTCAAATGGAAGCCAAAAGCAATACTCCACTGTCCATTTTTTTCCTCCCTTTTCCATCCGTGTCCAAGTTCAAAATCGAGAATCCGACACATATCCCATGTCAGTATCCGTGTCATGTCGTGTCGACACAGATACTTCGCCATTTTTGGAGAGTCCGAGCATCATAAAGTAGACCATCTCTTATCATTGAGATAATTATGCCAGATAGAAATTAGATATCCAATCTTAAAGAAAGGGCATGTTTGACTAAGTTCACTAATAAGTAAATAAATTTTAAAATAGGTAATTTTTTTATTGTTGATCAAAATTGGAATAATTTGACATTCAGGTAAGAGTTATTTTCAAGTAACTTTTGTTATTCAAAAGTTAGAAAAAAGTCATTTACCAAACATGTGTTTGGAAATAAAAAAGTTACATTACTTATTTTTAAGCTTGGCGAAATTTGCTCTGCACTTCGCTTTTTCAGCATTAAGACACACAACAATAACTGAGCAAATAAACATCATTCGTGTGACCTACGTTACTAGCATGTGCATCATAATTAGTCTCAGTTGCATCTGATGCCGTGCTATCAGCAATGCCAAATTATAACAAAATGAGACTATCCTCACGTTGATTGACAGCAAAGATAACTGTCCCACTTTTTATTTTTTAGCGTACCATCCGTTCTCCAATAAAACCAATTTTTAAATTGCACAATCTCCAACACTCTTAGCATCAAATTGCTATCTGAAATACGCCATATATGTATGCAAAAATTAAGAATTGCAGCACTATGATCAGAACAATATTTCCTCCAAATTATTCATCAAGTAATCATATTGTACAGAACTTTTGTTTACGATTACAATGAAAAAATTTTTAGCAGAGAGCGAGAGACCATATCTAAATGAACCAAGCTAAAAGGCAAACCTACGAGGCAGTCCATAAAATTACAGCAATTAGAAATTAACCGTATCGGCAATATAATATTTATTGAAACATATTTCATATATCATTAGAATTGAAATTATAAAAGAAGTACCTTCAATCGTAATAACCTCCTTGCCCATCAAGTTTATCCAAGGTAAATATCATCAAAGAAGAGTACCATATAAATTTATCTACAGGATCATCTTTTACATCAAAAGATTCTTCAAATCCATTCTATTTGGTCTCAGTTCCACAAGTAAAGGAGTTGATAAGATAGCATTCCAATCAGTTCTAATGTTTCCACTATAAAAACAAGTTTTCTAAACTATTTTCAGCTGATGATTCTCTCTCTCTCTTTTTTCCTGCAGGGGTTGGGGGCAGTAAACATCTTTTTGTTGCCATTCTCATGAGGATAGTTCATGTCTTCATACGCATAACAGCAATTACACTTACCCCTCATACAATATTCTTCCATCATGGGTTAACCTACATAGAATCTACATAACTCTTGGGTAAGGAACTGAACAAACCAAACAAACAACAATAAAGAGGACAAGCTGACGATTTTTAGAACTTGACTATGGATTTAATTTGCAGCATCTTTGCCGCATGTCTTTACAAAACTAGTTATAATGTTAAAAGATTAGAAAAATGGCAAATATAATATAATAAAGAAAAAATTCCTGATTAATCTGTAAATTACCTTTCTATAAAAAATTTCATTGCAATGGGAGTACAATATTTGGCAAGAAGATAATCAGAACTATCAATTGATATTGATCAAATCATGTCAAACCTAAAAAGAAAGAGAGAAGTAGAAGAAGCGACATAGAGAGACTTTGATAGTGAATGAAATCAATGGTTGTACAGAAGTTTATCCACATGAAAATAAACAAGTATGAAGTTGAGAGAAACTTAAGTGTACATCTCAAATCTCAAACAGCATACTGTATCATATACATATTTTTTTCTGAAAGAGTGAAAGTCGCCACTGAAATGAATATCACAAAAGACAAATTCTATCACATGCAAAGCACCTGCATTGATAGTGGTTTGAGCTGAGCTCTCAAATCTCGAACCGCAGACTATATAAAATTCAGAGAAGAGGATATAAGAATGTAGGTCAAGAATAGAAAAGCCAACATAAAAATTCAGATCGACAATAGACCAGTCTTTATGCATCAACATACCACACAATAAAAATTTAAGAAAAGCTTAGCAACGGATGACTTCTTACCTTCAACTCAGCTATCTCTTGCTCTCGTTTCGCAAAGGTCACAATGAATGCAGCTTCTTTTTTCTTTGCTTTCTCAAGCTGATAACAAAAAGATTTAGAAAATCTCAATAAACTATTACCTAAAAACTTGTAAATCTAAATAACATGTGTGTTCAAAACAAACCTGCTCTCGGAAAGACTCCTCAGAGGATCTCAGGTTCTGAAGGTAGTCGACTACTAATCTTGGTTCTAGCAGAAAATTAGAAAAATAATTCTCTTCAGAGGAAGAAATAATTCAAAAAGTGAATGATGCTTTAGTTACAGGAGTCCAAAAATAAAAGCTAGATAAAAGACAAGCTAACCAAGAGTTGTGCCTGAGGGTATGAAGTACTCATTCTGAAAAGATGAACGCCATTCTTGAATCTCAGACTTAGCCTACTGAATTTCTGTCTGAAACCAAATACCACAACCAATTTACCAACAAAATTTTCAACATCATGAAGAAAATTTAGCTAGAATCTGTTGACTGACTCATTCGGATAAATTAAATGCTCAATATTTCAGACTAACCAAACTGAACGGATGGGGAAAAAAATAGAAAATTGGAAACCAAGAGAGAGCATAGTAGACAGAAAAATGAAGAAGCATAATCAGCATAAAAATGAAAATACCTGACAATCTTTGAGTTCATTCTTACAGGTCTGAAGGCTGCAAAGACATGCCACAAGAAAGATACTACATAAGTCTTACACATTCTATGACAAGGACATCAATTTTTATCTTTCTATAAATTTAGTCCATATTCTTCTGGAAAGCATATTCTGTTACAATATGATAAACAAAACCTCTCACGAAGAGATAAAATCATTCCTGTTGCCACGCCTGGTGCAGTTTCTTCTACTTTCAGGTTAGCCTTTAGTGTCAACAAACAAAATGAAGTCAGGTACCAGAATCCAACAGCCATAACAAAGGCACTAAAGCAAGAATTGAGACATCACAAACTTAATGGATAAATAAAGCCCCAAAGGCATAACCAGCAAGTATTTCCTTTTCCTTTTAAACGGCAAGGAAAAACTTACAAAAATCTTATTTACATCAACCAGATACAATCTGCATAATTCTTAACAAAGCTCTCAATTTCAATTTCCATACCACAATGTACATGATCATAATCATAATCGCATGTACATGTTTTAATTGAGCAATGAAGCCATAAAACAGAGTAATATAGGTTTTAAAGGCAAAAATCTAGCAAATAAAAAAGATAAGTTATAGTGTACACATTGGTAATGGCAGTAAAAGGCACCTTTTTTGAGCCAAAAATATCATCTTCATTGTCGTCAAGATCTCCAAAGCTTCTCTTATTAGCTAATAAACCACATTCCAACAATGAATATATTGAAAAATAAGTATTTATTCATCAAGAAGACATTTTTATTAAGTTAATCGAGCAATTTGAGAACACCTGGCCGCCTCGTACTGTTGCCTCCCGAAAAATCGCCTCCAAAATCATCGTCCTGTGATCATTCAAGAAACATAGTATTTAAAAAAAAAAATTAAAATTCAACGAATAAATTAATAGAAAACTGGAGCGCCAAAATGTATTGACATTAAGAGCAATTACGTCGTCGAGATGATCATTTGATGCCATCGATATCTGAATACCAAGTGAAATTTTAAACCTTAGTTTACTCAACTTGAAGGTTTACGTTTGGCCGTTGGGGATGGCAAGAGCAAAATCAGACGGGAAAAGGAGGGGAATTGAGAATTTGGGCAGGGTAAATTCCTTTCAGTCCCAACCTTTATTAAATGTGACATTATTGTCTTCAATCTTTAGTTTGTGCCAATTTGTCTCCCTAACCTCTTAAAATTATTTGCACGGTTTTCCAATTTGATTGAAAACGTCTAAATAGTGAATAGAGTTAAAGGCAGTACAACAAGCACGGGATAAATGTATGGTGGGTATAATTGTCTAAAAATAGTCCTCATCTACTTTGAACACTACTTTATCGTGACTTTTTATTTAAAAAATAACAAATATATCAAGTGGAGAGGTTATTTGGACAATAATACTCATTGATAATGATAATTCCATGGCTGTTAACCATCTTGCACATTTCCAGATAAAACACAACTCAATATATGCCTTTAATTTATGTAGGCCTGATTTCCTACGGGACAAAAAACTTGTCATTGCTAATATAGCAAGAAAACCTTATTGAAGAATCATAAGACTGATTTGTGTGCATTGCTCACTTGTCGGTGAGAACGAAGATATATGCTATCACTATTCATTGGCATCCCACATCTGCAAACAAGACTATTTATATATTTTATAGATAAGTAGAAGTCCAAGAGACATGACCAATAACCAACATACACTAAGTGAACGTTCGAACGCAACTTCACCACGAACTTTAAAAACTGTAGCATCCTTCAACCTTAAGAGACCAAAAGTAAAAGCATAGCAAATAAAAACACACTTCCAAGTTTGTTACGTTATAAGTACTCCCCGCAAAATATATAAATATATGATCCACATGATCTTCCTCACAAAATCCTCACAAAATCACACATATACCACTTCCAATTTGCTTCCGCAACTCCTCTAACTTCTCCACCAGCTTAAGTACTTAGTTCTCAGTATTCCTCCTTGCAGCTTTCTCTTCGGACAATTGCATTTCAAGAGCATCAGTGGTCTCCTTCAGCTTATTCCTACTTGAAGCTGTCTCTTCAGACAACCGCTTTTCAAGAGCATCAGTGGTCTCCTTTAGCCTTGAGACCTGGAAGCAATAATTTCGACAAAAACGAAACCAAAATGTTTTAAGTACCAATCACATATCAGAGATGACTGACATATTTATTGAAACAATCAATTACTTTTTCCAATGAACTTCGATCACCAGCTGTATCTTATTTGAACTACAATGCCTCCAATGACAGTCAACAAGACAATTTTCTTCAAGGTATTTGCCCAGTGGAAAATTGTGACTTATCGAGCATGCCAAAGAATATATATTGATTAACTCTCATATTTAAAGGTAAATGCCAAATTTAAGTATCACCATCAATAGGAAAATCTTCGTCAAAGAAGAAACTACTGAAAAAAAACACACCTGAAATTTAAGAAAAAGCTCATTTGTATATGGCTTTCCAGAATTTTTATCTACGACCTCATTTACAAGGTAAAGAAGATCCGTCATTTGTTCAGATTTCATCCAGTTATCTACTGTCTTGTTATCAAAGAGCACCCGACGATTCCCACACATTTCAAGAATAACCTACACCAATGATCAGTAACAATTATTAATTTCAGAAAGAGCATTATCATGACTATTCAAATTCATTAATCTATTTTACTATGGAAACAATAAAATTGACCGTTGTGTTAACACCATATGAGGAGTATATTGATGTACCTAATTAGATTACTATAAGTTTAACTGGACAACAATAGCAACTTACCTTCATAGGCTCTGGGCAGCCATGCAGATAGTTATCCGGGTAGTCAATTTTATCTCCACCAGTGAAAACTACTATCATATGGTCACTAATTTTGCTACCGAACAATTCGAACAAGCACTTAAAAGCATATTCTTATTCTCTTGAAAAGCGAATCCGGACAGACAGAACGAAAAGAAAAGCATGAATACCATCGATTGCCATATCAACGCACTTAATAATTTCTTTTGCAATAGATTCAGCGTCAACAGAAATATCTAGCAAACCTGCATTTTTCAAATGGGAAAAATATATAGTAGTTACATTAAAAGAGGCATAAATAATGGTTGACACTGAATGGGACTATGCAATCTGCTGGGTTACGGGCAGGCATTTTCCTATATTTTCTCATTGACAAATAAAGATGTTTACTATAAGTATTCTGTACCTGGAGTGTCAATGACATTCAACCTCCGGCCATCTTCCATTAACAATGTCTTCAGCTCACTAGTACGGGTAACAGAATAAGATGAAGGAGTCGACCTAAATTCCTTACGTTGAAGGATGCTGTTCCCCGTGGCACTTTTTCCATTACCAGTTTTTCCAACTAAAACTATAGTTCGAACTATATCTGAAGGCCAACCAAAATCAGATTCATCGCTGATTACACTTCCACCCAATTTCTGGACTCAAATTATCTGCTAAAAAATACACAAGGCAAAAAATAAATAAAATTAGAAAGGCGTTTGTAGAGAAAGTATTCAAATGCTGCAAGAATAGGGAGGCAGGGATTGCATATTTTCAAGTGTGTACATACATACATCAAGGTATAAAACTAGCTAGTACCCATGTAAAAGATTGATCATACAATAATTTATTTAGAAGAAAAAGAATCAATTTTTGTTCTGGATTAATGTTTGATAAATATAGGACTTGTTTGGAATGATTATTGCCTTTGCTCTTGAACTAGAAGAACCACTTCATAAAATTAGCTAATCTGATTCAAAAACAACTTTTAGTTTTCAAAATCTCCTTTGACTTCTCAAAAGCCATGTCAAATTGGCCCATATAGAGAGAAATCATGATCATACAATCAAATACATAAAAAGTTCGTTTAACCTTTGTTAAAAATATTTTTTTATCATATTCCAGGTTTTTATAATAAGGATGCTTCCAGTAATTCATGTACTGTAACAGAAGTTGAAGAGTTTAATGGTTTACTATTGGAACAGAAGTCGAAGAGTTCTATTTGACAAATATATGAAAAGTTCATTTGACCTTTTGTTAAAAGAAGAAATTTTTACAACTATGTTATTCTACTAACCAATTTATTCGAGGTTTTTATAATAAGGAGGCTTCTATTAATTCATGTACTCTTACAGAAGCTGAAGCGTTCAAGTTTAATGGTTTACCATTAAAACGGATGTCGAAGAGTTCTATTTGAAAAAGCTTTTTTGAGATACAAATTCAATGACTAAAGGCACAGTTTCCTAGTTAGCATACAAATTTTTGTTTTGATCTTGTCTTTTCTTCTAGTTTTGAGACGTTGGAATATGGATTATTTTAAATGTGCTTTGTGTTATGAAAACTGTATTAAAAATCATTGTCTTTCTTGAGAGTAATGCTATTCGTAGTCGCTCTACGTGGCATACACATGGCAGGTGATTATTTGATACATTAATATGGTAATTTTTTTATTCATTAATGCATCAAATAACCACCTGCCATATGTATGCCACGTAGGGCGACTGCCACAGTGAACGACTACAAATAGCATTATTCCTTTCTTGATCAACAGTCTTGCTATATGATTAAAACCACGGTCATCACTCGACTAAAAAGAGTGCACACTTACAATCCAACAAATAATTAACATAAAACAATATTTTCCACACAACGGAAAACATTTATCATGATCTCAATTGATTTGTTATGTTAAAGTTGCTTAGCATAAACTAAGAGCGTCTCCTATGCTAACATTGCATGAAATGGATAATTAAATTCGCACCAAATTTTTTGTGCATTACAGAATATTTACACTTAATAACCATTTGTCAAATGATTGAATGACATTCTTATAGAATTATAACCATTTATAATTTAAATTTGCATTCTTGTAGCTTTTGCAATAATGTACAGCTTGAGCCTTGCCATTTCAACTTTCAGTTAAAAATCAAAAATGAGAAAGTTTCAGAATCAGTAATTTAAATTGAAATAAAGGTTGTCAGTCTTTTCATATTTTAGCATATATGTTTCCAACTTTTGTTTTCTCACATTTATCCTCAAACTTTCAGTAATTAACACATTTGTCCCTGATGATCTTTTTTCCTCAAAAAATATGTTAAGAGGACATAAAAAGATTTATTTGCCTCGTAGATAAGAAAAAATAACAAATAAAAAAATTGATAAAATATTTGCCCTTAATTTCAAGCCATGCTAAATTTGGATAGATACTAACCCCTTAGACAATATATGCTAATTATTTGAATGTTAAAGATAAGCATCCAACGAAAAATATAAGGAAATAAATGTAACAATGAAAAAAAGTTGGGGACTGTCATTATAATTTAAATGTGGTGCAGTAAACATAATTGTGGTGCAGTAAACATTTAAATGTGGACTAAACAACGCTGCTTAGAACATCCTTAATGCTAATGTTAATCACTTTAAAAATATGCCATATAACTGAATAGGTATGTTAAGAAAAATCACCCCCCGCGTTATTTGATAGAACCATGCCAGGATAATATGGTAGAAGGTTGTCTAGAGCCCCATCTAGATCCGAGGCAACTATTAGACTTGTTGAGTCAACAATTTATTTAGTTCTATTTTTTATTTTAGTATATTCAATTTTCTCTATCTTCCTCTCTAATATATTTATATAAATTTCGTAAAACAATATAAATGTAGTAGTATTGGATTATATATAAAATTCATTAAAGACGAATTATAAGTTAAATTATCTATTCGTTGTCACGCAAATTATAAGTCTTTCAACTTGTATATCATGTCAAATCCAGCCATCCTTACTTTTCATTTTTGTCAATTTCGAGACATTTTGATTGAGATACTCGAGTAGAAGTGCAAAAAAGCTTACAATTCCATAGAAAAATATAAGATTAGTGTATACCTAGTCTTCAATTTGTGGAGTTTAATTATATTGTTTCTTTTTCTCTTCAACTGCCAAAATGTTTGAATTTGAGGGCAAAATTGTATTACAATACTATAGACGTGTATTAATTTAGTAGTACGTACATATATTATGTTATTTTAATAAATTTTCTCTTCATAGGATATGAGTTAATCTTTTTCAATAAAGAGTTAAAAAAGTGATCGAGACGAAATTTCAAAAATATTGTTGTAATCCTTTTTCTTATAATATAGTCAAGCTTTGCTGCAGCAAGTAAACAAAGCACCCCCATTGAAAGTGCACAACTCTAAATCACGTTTTCATTATTTGTTCTTCGTTTTTTATTTTATGTTATCAAATATTGGTCTCGATAGTCCAAGATTTTTAGACGTTCGATCCGTAACATATAGGAGTCCTGATTACCAGAAATGTTATGATCCTGCATGTCGTGTCTAACTCTCACGGTGACAAAATTCATGATAAAATCCAAGAAAATGAAAAAAATAAAAATAAAAATTGATATCATAAAATACTCTACAATTGCTTTAAGGGTCATCCCTAATATCACTGCATTAAGAGCAATGCTTGATGTACAATAATTTTGATAATATATCACGTGACATATTGTTATTAGACAAATTTAAAAAACAATTTATCTTTTCTATTCAACACTTATTTTTTTTTTTTTTTTTTTGCCACAACCAACATTGTCGGCAATGTTGTACAAATAAATTAATTATTGGGCAATTAATCTTTTGTACAAAAAGAGAGTGAGATAAATTGTACGAAAAAATTAGTATGTTTATTTAATTAGTTTGTTTAACCTTTAAAAAATAAAATAAATAAAAGGCCAGTCTTTAAACGCATAGAAATGTCTTTTGCCACCTAACCCACTTTTTGACACTTAAAACTCGCATTAAACCGTTAGAAATAGAGCTAATCCTTTTTTCACACCTTTTTCATATCCCATGTTTTTCACATAGGCCCTTCTTTTTCTTCCTTGTAGAACACTATCATTTTCAGATTCATCAAAATTCAAAATTACAATTTTCAAATTCATAGAAAAGAAATCTGAAAAATGCAAAGCTGAATGACAATTTTCAAAATTACAATTTTTTTCTAGCAACCTCGAGTAAAATAATCCAACAATCAAGTTGAAACAAGGAAAAATAACCACGCTAAAAATCTAAAATAAGATCCAAAGTATCTGCAATAATTTCCTGTGATCATACAATAAACCAAGACATTCGTCTTTCATCTCCCATGAAGTCATATCTAGCGTTGCACTAAAATTTGCACCAAACCAAAATTCTTCTTCAACCATTACACCAAAACTTACACCAAATAAACAGTACTTTATTATTTTATTCATTCTTTCGATTTTTGTCAATATATTTATTTAAAATAATTATTTATTTATTTTATAACTATATAAATTACTAAATCATAACTTCGTTAAATTAAAAAATATATTTATTACTAAATTATTCACATGTTTTATATATTATGTTAAATTGACGAAATTAACTGATTATATTATTAATTTATGACAAACAATTACGTTAAATTTACAAAAATAATAAACTTTACGTTAAATTAACAATTACTTTAATTATTATTGATTATATTATTAAAAATAATAAACTTTAATAATATAATTAATAGTGTAATTAATTATTATTATTATCATCATCATCATCATTGTAGAACGAAAATGACACAAATAGCCTTAACCATTATATTTGAAAAATAAAAAATAAGGGCAAAACGGACATTGCACCATTTGGTGCAAAAAATGGTACAACACTATTCACTTTACACCATTTTTTGCAATTATGGTGCAACACTATTCACTTTGCACTAAAAACAACTTTGTACCAAAAAATGGTACAAAATGGTATAATGGTGTTAGCGTTGGAGTTGCCCAAAGCAAAACCCATCTAAAGTTCCAAAACAACAAGGTTTCTCAAAGCATTTAATATTTTATTAACCATATCAGGACTTGTAGCTATCAAACTAGTGTAACAGATAGACATTTGTAATACAGTAAAACACAAAGATGTTTTCCTTCTCCAAAAATCCAATATGTTGCCGAAAAACCAACGATTTTAACCGTTTATATGTTGGATATTTATATTGTAAATATAAAATGTGAAAAATATAATCAATTTAAATAAAGTGTCCAAGTGATGAAAAATGTGACTTTTGTATAAGAGGTCAGGGGTTCAGGTCACTTTTCACGCAATAATTTAAAAGTCTTTGATTTGAGCTATTGGGTTTCCTTGACTAAAATAGTTTTTTTTTTTTTTTTACTTTATTTTAGCCATTTTCAAAATTATATAATGAATCAAAAGAGCCAGTATTATATAACCATTTTTAACAACCCATTATTCACTAGTCAGTAAATTTTGCAAATATTTCTGAATCATGGTAGAGATGATTGAATCCATTCTGCCTATATATCCACCCATCTCGTTTGCCAAAAATACAAATAAAAAACAATAGTATAGTTTCTCATATTCTGAAATTTTATACTAGAATTTTATTTTTTTGTTGGAGTACACTTGACAGTTCCAAAAAATCATTTGTGATTACTGTACAAGTGACTTGTGATCGTTGTATCCTGAAAATAATTGTCCGCGGAGGTGCAGCAATTATCAACAGACAATTTTACTTTATGACATCATGCTGTTACGAGATTCAAAAAGTCGATAAGTTTTATTTCTACATTTTACTGTTCTACAAGTTGCTGTAACTAATTATTTTTCTAACAACATATGCAACGGAACGGACATTAGAATACGTGCACATCCAGAGAGAGAGAGTGTGTGTACCGGCTAGAGCTTTCACCAAAGCATCATCAGCTTCTCTCAACTCAGTTTTAAGCTTCCCCAATCTTTTTGATGGAGTTCAATACAAAAATTAAGGACAAAAAACAGAATCTTCACGTAATCAGAAAAATAAGAGGATCCCACAACCTAAATAATTCCTAATATAGATCTCATAACATCTTCTAGCTAATAAAAGCAATATTCTTTACCAATTAAGCAAGACGTGTCTATACCCTAAAGCAGTGATTAAACCCCAATTACAGCCAAAATTTTGTAATTTCAAAAAATGTGATAAAAAATTCGCCTTGAGGATGAATGGCTTGTCGGGCTTTGGACTTGACCGAATCGAAGAGATTCTGATTCTAGATAACTGTGGAATCGATCCCCTGCTGCCGAATGGGTATATCTCTCTCGCATATTAACCGAAATTCCGCCATTCGAGTTCATACACTGTTCTCTCCTTCGCTCTGCATCTGCATCTATGTGAAAAATTTGTATTCTGCCTGCGAATTTGTGGATCTCTGATGAAAGGGTTTCAATTGAAGAGAGGAATTATTTATCCCGCCATTTTGTTTTGCTTCGCTTCAAATAGTTGTACTTTTCTTCTTCAATTTTTACTCGCTTTTTTTCCTCCCTCTTGTTGTACATGTTCCCCTAAAATTGAAAAGTCACAAATTTATGGGGGAGCGTTAACAATGGGTATTAATAAAAAAATAATAATAATAAATTAATAAAGATAATGACACTATGTAAGAAGTTGACTTTTGAGATAGTTTTGAATTCAATATTACTTTTTGTCGAATATTCTTGTTAGCTAGATTGATTGAACGGATAATAGTACCTTTTGAAAATGTGCTTCTTGGTAATGTATTGAATGTGTGATGGAAAAAAAAAAAATATATCTATTGTTAACAAGCCTTGTAATCATCATGCGCGGTAATGTCACAAGCGTCATTATCTTAATACTGAAATCACAATGGAATCATTACAATCATTTCTTACACATTTTACATTTTTACGTATATTAAGCAGATTTACTATATTAAAACAACCAGTTAATGAACCAAGATCGTTTGCGTATCTTTTACTATTCTAGAAGTATGAGCTCATGTTACAAACTCATCGAGTCCCTTACAAAATTTAAATATGTGAATTCATCGGATAAGCATTAGCAAACATTTTGAATTTCACAACATGAGTTCATTATCGCAGATTTAAAACAACAATGAAGTTGTTATAGTCATTCCCTAGAAGTTTTACACTTTTTATATATCTAAACAATATTATTGGCTATCAATATCATTTTTAACAATCGTAAGTTGGTATGATGAAAAAATTGACATTAGATACATTACGTGGTTTCAATATAGTGGACAACTCAAAACCAATGTCAATGAATGAATCAAGATCATTTTCCTATCTTTCACCATTCTAGGAGTATGAGCAGGAGCGGACTCAGACAATTCGGACTGTGGGGTCAAAAATTATTTTTTTTTTCGAACATCGTGTCATGAACAAAAAGGAAAAATCGGTTGTTTGCTATTCATGTTCGATATTTGCACTTTGGAAAGAAATCGGTAGATTATATGATATATCTATGGACTAAATAATGGATATGGACCATGTGATATAGATATAGATTTAGGATTTGGACTTTTTGGGGCAGAAAATTAAGTTTTCAACCAAAAAAAAAAAAAATTTCAAAAAACTGTGGGGTTATTTGACCCCATATCGGTCCGCCCCTGAGTATGAGCTCACTTTTCAAACTAATTAAGTCTCTTTACAATATTTATAGGTACGTCTATTGCTCAAATAATTCTTTGCAATAGTTTTGAGATGTAACGATATGATGACCGTTATTGTAATAGTAAAACCATAATATAGTTGTTACAATTATTACATGCTCTTTTTAGACTTTTCATGACTATTGAAAACATTATGTACTTTATATAACATATTTAATGATCATACGTTAATCTGGTAGGATGGAAATGTTAACATTTTTATGTACATTAAGTATTTCACCATAGTAAACAACATAGAAAAAAATGAATGAATTAAGATAGTTTACCTATCTATTAGTATTCTAGGAGTGTGAACACACGTTTCAAACTCATTATAAGCATGTGCATTAGCCAAATAAGTCTTTTCAAGCGTTTTTGAGCTATAATGATTTCATAGTCTTTATCATAATTGTGTAATGACAATGGAGTTGTTACGATCATTACATGTACATTTTTGAACTTTTCAAGTCTCAAGACAATGTTATATATTTAACGTTCGTAGGTTATTTTAGAATGATGGAAATGTTGCATTATGTACATTTAAGTAGTTTTAACTAAAGTAAATAACATGAAAACAATTACTAATCAATTGAAAATCTTTCATTACTCTAGTAGTGTGAACTCAATTTTGAATTTATAGTCTCTTTACAACATTTTTATGTGTATACTTTGGTCAATAAGCTTCTGCAAGTATTTTTAGTTTTAATGACACCGATGTCAATATCGTAGTACTAAAAGGACAATGTAGTTGCTGTGAACATTACCACGCATTTTACACTTTTCACGTCTCGAGGGAAAAAAACATTATTTGATAGTAGTAACATTTTTGAAGATTATAATATGATATGATTGATAAGTTGACATTATATACATTAAGTGATTTTACTATGGCAAACAACTTGGACAACAACTACCAATGAAGAATCAAGACTGTTTGCCTTTCACCGAGCTTACTTTTCAAACTCATTGAGTCTCTTTACGACATTCCTATCTGTGTAAATTGGCAAAGTTGTTGAAGTACTGAAAATACAATGGAGATGTTACGATCATCACTTGTATGTTTTTTACATTTAACGTCTCGAGACAACATTATTTGCTATAAATAGCATTTTTAACGATCATATATTAATTTGGTATGATGGAAAAATTGACATTATTAAGTGGTTTCACTACAGTAAACAACATGGAAACAATAATCAATAAATGAATTAAGATTGTTTGTCTATCTTTCTTTATCCAAGAAACGCGAATTAATTTTTCGAACTCATCGAGTTTCATTTTACAATATTTCTAAGTAAGTGCATTTGTCAAATAAGCATTTGCAAGCATTTTGAGTTGTAACGACGTGGCTATGACCGTATTAGTATTAATATGGCAATGGAGTCATTACCATTAATATGTGCATGTTTTGGAGTTTTCACGTTTCGCGACAACATTATGTATTATTGATAACACTTTTAAAGACCATACATTAATTTTGCATGATAAAAAACTTGACATCATATGCAATAAGTGGTTTCACCATAGTAAACAACATAGAAACAACTATCAATGAATATATCAAAATCGTTTGCCTATCTTTCACAATTCTAGAAATATGAACTAATTTTTTGAACTCATAAAGTCTCTTTACAATATTTATAGGTTGTTCACCGACCAAAACGAATGAGAATTAATGCGAAGTCTCTCGACTGATTTTGTAACACAATGAGCATCCAAAAACAAATTGTAAAAGGCTAGAAATATGTTCCACTTAATTCGGCTAGTCGTCAAGACTCTCAAGTACCTTGTGTTGCATAGTTGGGTTATTTTTCCCCCAAAGCAATGCACTTCAGTCCAATATAAAATTTAATTCCATCTAAAATTTACACAAGCAAAATGTTAGAAGACTTCATTTATAGAACACTAGATAATTATGTGAAAAAATGATCTTTAACTGTGATTCACAACAGTAACTGTCACAAATCACAAATAACTGCTGTGAGTGAGAGTAATTGTTGTTACGCCCCTATCTGAACCACTTCGAAAAGTCTACCACCACATCATGCGAGGTGTGGAACACTCATCCGAAGTGGTTCCAAAGTGACTTCACCAACGATGACGATCTACTATCACACTACGAGGCATAGACAATTCTGCAGGACTGACCAAAGCGCCCTCGCCCCTTAATCCGAGGCGAAATGCACTCCGGGGACCTCTGTCAGAGGATCCGCCGCCAATTTCAGAATGAGAATTTTTCAAAATCTTTTCTGCACCTAAGGTTTAAAATGATTTGACATCTCCATGAGACTAGTTGATGTGACGTATCAACTTTATGTCAACTCAACTCGGGAGAAGTAATTACCCGCCCACTCTTTAGACACGGCTGATTGACACCTATGAACAGACGTCTCATACCATCAGATGTATACACGTGTCCCACATCCAACGGCTCTTCTTACCTATAAATACTCAAGACTTGATAAGAGGCAAAGGTAATGAAACTCTTACTACTTAACATTCCATAATAAGCAAATATATATATTATTCTCCCCACTATTTTGCACAACATTGGTACTATTCCGATCACCTAAGCCTAACTTGACTGTCGGAGTGTATACGGCCGCCGCCACCCACTCTGGTTTCGGCCGTGTGCATCTGACCGTACGTTGATTGTACGTAAGGAGGAATACGTGGAGGGGCTATCGGTTGGCCACGTGGAGGGTCCAATTTCCGAGGTCAACAATTGTCATTACAAATATATATAGATTAAAAATCTTCATTCCTTATTAATTATAGGATTTATTTACTTTATTAAAGTAATTAAAGACCATATCAAAATAATAAAAGAAGTTTAAGTTCGAGCAAAATGATTTAAATGACTTTGAAACACGTAACAAAATAAATATCTAGATCTAGTAGATCTAATACTCTAAACTACTAAAACATACTAAGTTTTAGTTTGGTATTGCTTCAATAGAAATGGCTTTAGCTGTGCTCTGCGGGTTAATTAAGTGCTCGGTAAATTTTTATCTCAAAAGTTATTCTATATTCAAAAATTAGCATTTGAATGTTTGGTAAAAAAATGTGTTTTTTTTCTTTTTATTAATTTATGCATTTATTAAAATGAACATTGTTTATAATGATCTCCTTACATATTATTATGGTTACAAAATAAAAAATTGTAATAATACGTAATATTATCAATCACCTGTTTGGTTTAGCTAAAAAAATTGATAAAAATCTAAGTCAAAGTCAACAATTAACTTTAGTCTTGCATTTCATTGAACCCAAACTTTTATCAACTTTAAAAACAAGCATTTCGTTATCTTTTATCAAAATCTACTAAAAAATTAATTTTAACTAAACCAAACAAGGCCTTTTTTGGTATATTCAAATAATAGGTAGGATCATAAACTGAAACATTCTGGAGCTACAAAGATAGTTATTAAATCGTTAGTACCGCATAAAAACATTCCTCCAAGAGTAGCTAGCTAAGTATTTATCAAAGACAATATATTATATAGTTATTTTAAAAGGAAAAGCTGAATACACATTAAGCCCTTGTTTTCATTTTCAACCGCACATTATTCAATAAAATAATATTACACGTAGACCCAAATTTTTTCAATCTTGCTACATACACACCTTTTTGACATTAAGTTTGACATTGTGCCACTTGTCGCAGCACGAATGGCCAAGTTTAAAATGAAAAACACTTTTCCGCCGATTCATTTTTGAATTTGCAAACAATGTCAAACTCCATGTATAACATGGAGTGTACAAGGGGCATTATTCGAAAAATTTTCTTGCTTTTTAATCATACATTTCCCAAAAAATTACTATTCCAAAGTACTTTTTTTTTTTTCAAAATTTCATTAAATGGAGCCCAAACAAGGACTAAATGTTGGAAAAAAATTTGTTAAGTGGCTAACTTTGGCACAAAATTTGAGTGGTATCCGGTTGACTATTTTGGAAGTTCAAGATTGATTTGCGTTCTCCTTCGTGAGAACATGAAATCATGCATTTATTTTCAAAAATTATGTTCGGGTGAATGAGAAATTGGAACTCAAAGTATGTCAATTGAAAGAAATTTATGTTGTTGGAAGGAAAACCATTTAAGGTTGTCCCACATAGAAAATTTATGAAAACAAATGCCACCTTAAATAGGATTGCACTTTCGAATGGTGTAACCATATATAGCATAGAAACTCTCTCTACGTGTGCGCCCAGGGGCAAATCGAACCGAAATAAGCTTCGGATGTGAAAATTGACCCCTTAGAATAGCGTACTTTTGCTAATTTTTTCCTCCAACTGACTGTTTGAATTCCGAAACTCCAATATTCATTGTCATTATATACGAGTTAATGACATTCATGAGATTTAGCCTATAAATACAACCCAATCTCTAACAATTCTACACAAGAAGAAAAATAAGGGAACACGGTATACAATTTCTTCACATGTTTTACAGAGCATAGTTTCTGTATACTGTATAAATTTTCACATGCAGCATACAGTCTCGTATCTGTCCAAAAGTTGGTTGGTGATACTGTTCAACACAAATTTTGTTCGCTCGAGTAGTATTCAAGGTGCTCACATTCTACTATTCATCCATTGTTTCCCGGGAGACAAACGTCTGATTTATCCCTCAAGTACTTGTGATGAGAGGGCGAATCTGTTTTAAGAAAACTATGGTCACGCAGTCCTTGGTTAAAATATTTCTTGTTGTGACTAATTAGTTTACTTGTTCTGTTTATTAAATATTAATCTGCTTTATTTGATCAACTAGATTAATTTGTTCATTTTATTGCAATTAAATTTACTATATTTTGCCAAGTTCAGTATATATACGATATGTTGTTGTAAATATAGTAAGCTGTTATAAATACGGTATACTGATGCAAATACAGTAAGCTATATATACAGTAAGTTGCAAATACGGTAAGCTATAAATATGGTAATCTGAATATACAGTAATTTGTATATACGGCGTGCGTAAATACGGTATATTGCATATATGGTATGCATAAATCTAATATCGAAATTGCATATATGGTATGTGTTAATCCGATAGTTATGCCCAACCATTCCACTCGGTACATTTAGGCCAACACTAAATAGAAGAATTTATAAAATTTAAAAATAAATTTGATATGTCAATGGCCAAGAAAACTAGGAAATAAAAGAATGTTTATGGACGAGAGTTAGATATATATTATAAACACAAACAAACTTAGGACAGAAATGAATTAATTGTATTCACGCATGGGAGTTAAAATTGACATTTTAATGATGAATAATTAGAGAAGCTAAAAGCAAAATCTCATTTAAGCTACCTCCTACCATTTCTCAAAATCTGTTGTCATCAGATGTTATAGATTCGTTCATAATTAATTTTTTCGAAGTTTATCAAGCACTTAAAATAACTGCAATTGTTTGATAATAAAAAGTTTGACTCTAAAAGAAATACCAAATGGGGGCTAAAATACAAAAATATTACATATTACCAGTTGTTATAAGTTTGAAATAAAAAAATATTAAAGGTGATTAGAATAATATTATATTAAACTACACAAATTAGATTTACAAGTTTTATTTATTTATTTATTTTATTTTTTGGGGTAAGTGCCACCTATGCACACTCAAGGGATTAGTCCATCCTATAGAGACTTACTAGATGCGTACTAATAAGTATGTGTTTATATACTTATTGGAGGTCTAGATGTGTTTTATATTGATGAAATGAGCGAATTTCTACTCACAATTGTATAATATTTGCTTTTATAGGTCAAAACTTGCCAATTGATGGAAAAAAGGACTAAAAATGTACAAAAACATGGATTTTGGGGACCAAAGTGTCAAGTGGTAAAAGTTGAAGGCCTTTGTGGATGCAATTTATCGAGGCATAATTGGAAGAAAAGTCAAAATTGAAGACCAAAATGTGCAAAACCAAAGTACAATTAGTTGAGGACTTCAGCCACAAAATGGAAGCTAAAGGCCCACGTGCATGCGGGACAAGCCCATGCATGCGAGCTGCTTCATGCCGACTGGCAGAATTTTTCGCTCCCCTTTTTTGTAATTTCTGATCTATTTAGGATGATTTTTGGACTTTTCTAGGGCTCGTTTTAGTAATTTAAATAGCCAAATTGCAGCTCTTAGCCTTCATTATTCATCTCATTCTCCATTTTGTATAGATTATAAGCAAGAACTAGAGCACAATAAAAAGAAATGGAGAAAAATCCAAGAAAAGTGTGAGGATCTCAGTGAAAAATCAAGATGAAGATAATTTTCTCTTCAAGAATCCAACCAAAGGACGGGATCTACTTCTATCTTCTATTTTATCTATTATTTTCTTTAACTTGGAATGTATTTCTCTAACTTTTCTCATTTTTATCATATAAAATGATTTAAGTTTTTAATGTTGGGTTGATTTATTTCGCTTAACCTAACTTTATTAATTTCAATATTTATTTTTTAATATTAAGCTACTTATTTCTACGTGAATTCACTATTATATTTAATGCTCTTCATTTGTTTAGTCATTAAATGAATGTGTTGAGCGATTTGTGCAATCTTTGAGAATTATTATGTATTTTAGACTAAATAGTAAATACCCTAGATTCTTATGCGAGATAAAGATATACTCTTAACCCTAAGTGACCTATTGTGTTATTTTCACAAAGATTTAATAAAATTTGTTGGGTTTTAAATTTTAATTGACATATAGTAGATTAAACTAATTGATTATGACTAATTCCGTTTGAGAGAGGAGATTAGTTAAAGTAGGAAAATCAAATTTAACATATTTATTGAGTATTTTGTTAAATTTCTTGTTGAGAAATTGATTAAAGCATGGTTAAGTGAAGTCATGAATCCCAACTATCTCAACATCCACATTTTCCTAAATTTTTAGATTATTTGTTATTTTTGTTGCTTTCGTTAGATTTTAAGTTATTTTTATTATTTTTAAAATCAATTTTTGTTTTATTTACTGTTAGAATTAAATTAACTATTCGTGGAGTTGACAAGCCAGAATCTTTAATCAACTTTATTACTTGTACATGACTTGTGCACTTGTGGTATTTTAGCTAACATGTACTTTTAATAAATTTATAGTTTATTTATAATTTAAAAAAAATGAATAATGCTACTCATAGTAAAGACCACGACTAGTTGCCTTACGTGGCATAAATGTGGCACTTTATTATTTGATATAAGTCAATAAAAAACAACCACATTTAATGTATCAAATCACAAATCGCTAGATGTATATCAGGTAGGGGCGATTAATAGTAATTTTCACTACAAATAGCATTACTCAAAAAAGAAATTCACAAATTTCATATTATTGATAAAACTATGAATAACATTACTGAGAAAAAAAAAAGAAAAAAAATCCACAAATTTCATAATATTGATAACCTTGCACGTCAAAGAAATGAAGAACAAAAACTAAAAGTAAAAACAAACCAAACTAGAACTCTGTGGAGTGGACAAATTTGTACCCTAATCAACGATTTGAACTGTCAAGGCATCATCTCCCATGTTCTCCTGTCGATCCTTCGGCATTTGCTTCGCTGAAGTTACAACTGAAATGGTATAGTCATGCACGTCGATCAATTTTAGAGTTTGAATTTCTTCGATACCACTAGGGATCTTCTTCAAACAATATAACTCCTTAATGACTAGGTGCTCAAGTAACGGGAAGTGTATAGAGTCAGGTATACAATGCACCAGATCAATATTTTCAAGTAGCAGCAATTTCAGTCGTACAAATTCTCCTTCTTCCACTCTTCGAATTTCAGCACGGTGTTCCACTCTTCCCAAAGAAGTTTGCATCCACGCAAAGTTAACTTCTTAAGCGAAGGCGGGAAAGTGAATATGCCAATCTGGAGAGATTGACCATAAAAGAAGCACTTCAACGTTTGGAGGTTATGTAGTTGGCCAAGATTATCGAGACAGTAGTATCCCCAATCCTCCCGTTTACCTGTATAAGAGATTTCCAATTTCTTTAGATTCGAAATTCTTTTGACAACCTCCTCCGTGCATCTGAAATTTCTTATGCAACACAATGTTCGTAGATTTTCAAGAACAATAATAGAATCTTCCCCATCTGTTAATCAAAGAAGTCATTCACGATTAAACCAAAATTTACACAAACCATTCAAAACTGAAATTTAAATGCAGAAAGTAAAGTGTAAACACAAGGATTTTTCGGTCGAAGTCCCAGAGGTTCAGCTTAAAACCTAATCCCCTGTTGAGTTATAAAACGGATCTAGCTCGGTTGCATTAAAAACTCAAAATATGGAAGTCAAAATACAGAAGTGCAGATCACAAGATAGTCACAGAGACTTCTCTTTCTACACGAAGATGATTGAACTATGCTTCTCACAGGAATCACTCAGATCACTCAGATCTGTTACAAAGCACTACCGAACTCAAGAATCACTCAAATTCTAGTCACTAATTACCGAACTCAAGAATCACTCAGATTCTTGTCACTAATCACTCAGAAAAGTTAAGCATTCATACAATCAGTAGTATTACAGTGAGATTACTGTATTTTCTCACTATTATTTCTCAAGAAACCATATCACAGAAGAGAAAACACGAAGAGTTTTCAAAGGGAGCGTATGAACTCAAACCGGCAGAGAGAAAACCCTAGAAGAAAAATGACAATTCAGCTGAGTGAAATGAGTCCAACCAAAGTAAATAATATCAGAAGCATCCAGAAGCTTGATCCAACGGCCACCATCATCACACGTGTCATGATCCAATATAATGTTGTTATTTAAAAATGAAAGAAGTGTCAAACTTATTAAACACGATTTCAGCTTTAAAACTGTGGAAGCAATATGACCAAAGGTCCAGGGTTCGAACCCAACAATCTCCACCTTGCTTCCAACAGTTTTGAGTATAGTGCAGCCAGGAGCTTAACCAACATTTTACAATTTCATTTGCTCTAGTTCTTGCACAGTTAGTGAAAAGAATCAATAGATAATATCTTTAAACAGTTCTGAAACTTATTTAAAGGTATTACTTTGGTTCCCATATCAGATGGATTATGTAAAGTAGCGACTTTTGCAATATTTAACAATCCTTTTGATATTACATCTCTTATAAAATGATATTTAACATCTATATGCTTAGTTCTATCATGAAACATGGGATTTTTACTCAAATGTATTGCACTCTGATTATCAGAATATAAAGTAGGACTAGTGTTCACAAAACCAAGCTCATTTAAAAGATCATTTAACCATATTCCTTCTTTGATGGCATCAGTAGCAACAATGTATTCTGCCTCAGTAGAGGATAAAGCAACAATTTTTTGTAACTGAGATTTCCAACTAACAACAGTACCACAGAAGGTAAAAAAGTAAGATGAAGTGGATCTCCTGTTGTCTCTATCTCCAGCAAAATCAGAATCAGTAAATCCTTTTAGTATTACCCCTTCTTTATTCATTTTAAATATTAATCCTATATCAGATGTTCCCTTTAAGTATTTCATCAACCATTTTACAGCTTCCCAGTGACTTTCACCAGGGTTGGCCATAAATCTACTCAAGACACTGATACTGTAGGCTAAGTCAGGTCTAGTACATATCATCAAATACATTATTGATCCTATAGCATTAGCATAAGGAATTCTTGACATTCTAGACAATTCATCTTCAGTTTTAGGGCAAACATCTGATGTAAGAATAAAATGATTTGCAAGAGGTAAAGATACTGATCTACATTCAAACATGTTAAATTTTTTCAAAACTTTATTCACATAGTTTTGTTGATTTAAGAACAGCAACCCTTTTTCTTTATTTCTAACAATTTGCAAACCAAGAATCTTCTTGGCAGGGCCAAGATCTTTCATCTCAAATTCAAATTTAAGCTTTTGTTTAATATTTTCAATTTCAGATTTGCAGCTACTGGCAAGAAGCATATCATCAACATAGAGAATCAAGTAAAGAGAATTATTATTATCATTACCTTTATGATACAAACATGTGTCATAGCTACTTCTATTAAAGCCAAGTTTTAACACAAATGAGTCAAAACGTTTATACCACTGTCTAGGAGCTTGTTTTAGCCCATACAAAGACCTTTTTAATAAACACACAGTTTTATTTGGATCACCCTTTTCAAAACCTACAGGTTGTCTCATATAGATCAATTCATCTAAATCACCATACAAGAAGGCAGTTTTAACATCTAATTGATCTAATTCCCACTCAAATTGAGCAACCAAAGCAAGAATGCATCTAATAGTGGTATATTTAGCTACTGGGGAAAAAATCTCATCATAGTCAACCCCTTGTTTTTGGGTAAACCCTTTAGCAACAAGTCTGGCCTTGTACCTAACATTATTGTTGCCCTCCTCCCCATCTTTAATTTTATATATCCACTTGCAATCAACTAATTTCTTTTCCTTAGGTTTGTCAACCAGATCCCAAGTCTTATTCTTATATAAGGAGTCCATTTCCTCCTCCATGGCAAAAATCTTTCATTACTCTAGTAGTGTGAACTCAATTTTGAATTTATAGTCTCTTTACAACATTTTTATGTGTATACTTTGGTCAATAAGCTTCTGCAAGTATTTTTAGTTTTAATGACACCGATGTCAATATCGTAGTACTAAAAGGACAATGTAGTTGCTGTGAACATTACCACGCATTTTACACTTTTCACGTCTCGAGGGAAAAAAACATTATTTGATAGTAGTAATATTTTTGAAGATTATAATATGATATGATTGATAAGTTGACATTATATACATTAAGTGATTTTACTATGGCAAACAACTTGGACAACAACTACCAATGAAGAATCAAGACTGTTTGCCTTTCACCGAGCTTACTTTTCAAACTCATTGAGTCTCTTTACGACATTCCTATCTGTGTAAATTGGCAAAGTTGTTGAAGTACTGAAAATACAATGGAGATGTTACGATCATCACTTGTATGTTTTTTACATTTAACGTCTCGAGACAACATTATTTGCTATAAATAGCATTTTTAACGATCATATATTAATTTGGTATGATGGAAAAATTGACATTATTAAGTGGTTTCACTACAGTAAACAACATGGAAACAATAATCAATAAATGAATTAAGATTGTTTGTCTATCTTTCTTTATCCAAGAAACGCGAATTAATTTTTCGAACTCATCGAGTTTCATTTTACAATATTTCTAAGTAAGTGCATTTGTCAAATAAGCATTTGCAAGCATTTTGAGTTGTAACGACGTGGCTATGACCGTATTAGTATTAATATGGCAATGGAGTCATTACCATTAATATGTGCATGTTTTGGAGTTTTCACGTTTCGCGACAACATTATGTATTATTGATAACACTTTTAAAGACCATACATTAATTTTGCATGATAAAAAACTTGACATCATATGCAATAAGTGGTTTCACCATAGTAAACAACATAGAAACAACTATCAATGAATATATCAAAATCGTTTGCCTATCTTTCACAATTCTAGAAATATGAACTAATTTTTTGAACTCATAAAGTCTCTTTACAATATTTATAGGTTGTTCACCGACCAAAACGAATGAGAATTAATGCGAAGTCTCTCGACTGATTTTGTAACACAATGAGCATCCAAAAACAAATTGTAAAAGGCTAGAAATATGTTCCACTTAATTCGGCTAGTCGTCAAGACTCTCAAGTACCTTGTGTTGCATAGTTGGGTTATTTTTCCCCCAAAGCAATGCACTTCAGTACAATATAAAATTTAATTCCATCTAAAATTTACACAAGCAAAATGTTAGAAGACTTCATTTATAGAACACTAGATAATTATGTGAAAAAATGATCTTTAACTGTGATTCACAGCAGTAACTGTCATAAATCACAAGTAACTGCTGTGGTTGGCCACGTGGAGGGTCCAATTTCCGAGGTCAACAATTGTCATTACAAATATATATAGATTAAAAATCTTCATTCCATATTAACTATAGGATTTATTTACTTTATTAAAGTAATTAAAGACCATATCAAAATAATAAAAGAAGTTTAAGTTCGAGCAAAATGATTTAAATGACTTTGAAACACGTAACAAAATAAATATCTAGATCTAGTAGATCTAATACTCTAAACTACTAAAACATACTAAGTTTTAGTTTGGTATTGCTTCAATAGAAATGGCTTTAGCTGTGCTCTGCGGGTTAATTAAGTGCTCGGTAAATTTTTATCTCAAAAGTTATTCTATATTCAAAAATTAGCATTTGAATGTTTGGTAAAAAAATGTGTTTTTTTTCTTTTTATTAATTTATGCATTTATTAAAATGAACATTGTTTATAATGATCTCCTTACATATTATTATGGTTACAAAATAAAAAATTGTAATAATACGTAATATTATCAAGCACCTGTTTGGTTTAGCTAAAAAAATTGATAAAAATCTAAGTCAAAGTCAGCAATTAACTTTAGTCTTGTATTTCATTAAACCCAAACTTTTATCAACTTTAAAAACAAGCATTTCGTTATCTTTTATCAAAATCTACTAAAAAATTAATTTTAACTAAACCAAACAAGGCCTTTTTTGGTATATTCAAATAATAGGTAGGATCATAAACTGAAACATTCTGGAGCTACAAAGATAGTTATTAAATCGTTAGTACCGCATAAAAACATTCCTCCAAGAGTAGCTAGCTAAGTATTTATCAAAGACAATATATTATATAGTTATTTTAAAAGGAAAAGCTGAATACACATTAAGCCCTTGTTTTCATTTTCAACCGCACATTATTCAATAAAATAATATTACACGTAGACCCAAATTTTTTCAATCTTGCTACATACACACCTTTTTGACATTAAGTTTGACATTGTGCCACTTGTCGCAGCACGAATGGCCAAGTTTAAAATGAAAAACACTTTTCCGCCGATTCATTTTGAATTTGCAAACAATGTCAAACTCCATGTATAACATGAAGTGTACAAGGGGCATTATTCGAAAAATTTTCTTGCTTTTTAATCATACATTTCCCAAAAAATTACTATTCCAAAGTACTTTTTTTTTATTTTTTCAAAATTTCATTAAATGGAGCCCAAACAAGGACTAAATGTTGGAAAAAAATTTGTTAAGTGGCTAACTTTGGCACAAAATTTGAGTGGTATCCGGTTGACTATTTTGGAAGTTCAAGATTGATTTGCGTTCTCCTTCGTGAGAACATGAAATCATGTATTTATTTTCAAAAATTATGTTCGGGTGAATGAGAAATTGGAACTCAAAGTATGTCAATTGAAAGAAATTTATGTTGTTGGAAGGAAAACCATTTAAGGTTGTCCCACATAGAAAATTTATGAAAACAAATACCACCTTAAATAGGATTGCACTTTGGAATGGTGTAACCATATGTAGCATAGAGACTCTCTCTACGTGTGCGCTCAGGGGCAAATCGAAACGAAATAAGCTTCGGATGTGAAAATTGACCCCTTAGAATAGCGTACTTTTGCTAATTTTTTCCTCCAACTGACTGTTTGAATTTCGAAACTCCAATATTCATTGTCATTATATACGAGTTAATGACATTCATGAGATTTAGCCTATAAATACAACCCAATCTCTAACAATTCTACACAAGAAGAAAAATAAGGGAACACGGTATACAATTTCTTCACATGTTTTACAGAGCATAGTTTCTGTATACTGTATAAATTTTCACATGCAGCATACAGTCTCGTATCTGTCCAAAAGTTGGTTGGTGATACTGTTCAACACAAATTTTGTTCGCTCGAGTAGTATTCAAGGTGCTCACATTCTACTATTCATCCATTGTTTCCCGAGAGACAAACGTCTGATTTATCCCTCAAGTACTTGTGATGAGAGGGCGAATCTGTTTTAAGAAAACTATGGTCACACAGTCCTTGGTTAAAATATTTCTTGTTGTGACTAATTAGTTTACTTGTTGTGTTTATTAAATATTAATCTGCTTTATTTGATCAACTAAATTAATTTGTTCATTTTATTGCAATTAAATTTACTATATTTTGCCAAGTTCAGTATATATACGGTATGCTGTTGTAAATATAGTAAGCTGTTGTAAATACGGTATACTGTTGCAAATACGGTAAGATATATATACAGTAAGTTGCAAATACGGTAAGCTATAAATATGGTAATCTGAATATACAGTAATTTGTATATACGGCGTGCGTAAATACGGTATATTGCATATATGGTATGCATAAATCTAATATCGAAATTGCATATAAGGTATGTGTTAATCCGATAGTTATGCCCAACCATTCCACTCGGTACATTTAGGCCAACACTAAATAGAAGAATTTATAAAATTTAAAAATAAATTTGATATGTCAATGGCCAAGAAAACTAGAAAATAAAAGAATGTTTATGGACGAGAGTTAGATATATATTATAAACACAAACAAACTTAGGACAGAAATGAATTAATTGTATTCACGCATGGGAGTTAAAATTGACATTTTAATGATGAATAATTAGAGAAGCTAAAAGCAAAATCTCATATAAGCTACCTCCTACCATTTCTCAAAATCTGTTGTCATCAGATGTTATAGATTCGTTCATAATTAATTTTTTCCAAGTTTATCAAGCACTTAAAATAACTGCAATTGTTTGATAATAAAAAGTTTGACTCTAAAAGAAATACCAAATGGGGGCTAAAATACAAAAATATTACATATTACCAGTTGTTATAAGTTTGAAATAAAAAAATATTAAAGGTGATTAGAATAATATTATATTAAACTACACAAATTAGATTTGCAAGTTTTATTTATTTATTTTTTTTTTTTGGGGTAAGTGCCACCTATGCACACTCAAGGGATTAGTCCGTTCTATAGAGACTTACTAGATGCGTACTAATAAGTATGTGTTTATATACTTATTGGAGGTCTAGATGAGTTTTATATTGATGAAATGAGCGAATTTCTACTCACAATTGTATAATATTTGCTTTTATAGGTCAAAACTTGCCAATTGATGGAAAAAAGGGACTAAAAATGTACAAAAACATGGATTTTGGGGATCAAAGTGTCAAGTGGTAAAAGTTGAAGGCCTTTGTGGATGCAATTTATCGAGGCATAATTGGAAGAAAAGTCAAAATTGAAGACCAAAATGTGCAAAATCAAAGTACAATTAGTTGAGGACTTCAGCCACAAAATGGAAGCTAAAGGCCCACGTGCATGCGGGACAAGCCCATGCATGCGAGCTGCTTCATGCCGACTGGCAGAATTTTTCGCTCCCCTTTTTTGTAATTTCTGATCTATTTAGGATGATTTTTGGACTTTTCTAGGGCTCGTTTTAGTAATTTAAATAGCCAAATTGCAGCTCTTAGCCTTCATTATTCATCTCATTCTCCATTTTGTATAGATTATAAGCAAGAACTAGAGCACAATAAAAAGAAATGGAGAAAAATCCAAGAAAAGTGTGAGGATCTCAGTGAAAAATCAAGATGAAGATAATTTTCTCTTCAAGAATCCAACCAAAGGACGGGATCTACTTCTATCTTCTATTTTATCTATTATTTTCTTTAACTTGGAATGTATTTCTCTAACTTTTCTCATTTTTATCATATAAAATGATTTAAGTTTTTAATGTTGGGTTGATTGATCTAGCTTAATCTAACTTTATTAATTTCAATATTTATTTTTTAATATTAAGCTACTTATTTCTACGTGAATTCACTATTATATTTAATGCTCTTCATTTGTTTAGTCATTAAATGAATGCGTTGAGCGATTTGTGCAATTTTTGAGAATTATTATGTATTTTAGACTAAATAGTAAATACCCTAGATTCTTGTGCGAGATAAAAATATACTCTTAATCCTAAGTGACCTATTGTGTTATTTTCACAAAAATTTAATAAAATTTGTTGGGTTTTAAATTTTAATTGACATATAGTATATTAAACTCATTGATTATGACTAATTCCGTTTGAGAGAGGTGATTAGTTAAAGTAGGAAAATCAAATTTAACATATTTATTGAATATTTTGTTAAATTTCTTGTTGAGAAATTGATTAAAGCATGGTTAAGTGAAGTCATGAATCCCAACTATCTCAACATCCACATTTTCCTAAATTTTTAGATTATTTGTTATTTTTGTTGCTTTCGTTAGATTTTAAGTTATTTTTATTATTTTTAAAATCAATTTTTGTTTTATTTACTGTTAGAATTAAATTAACTATTCGTGGAGTTGACAAGCCAGAATCTTTAATCAACTTTATTACTTGTACGTGACTTGTGCACTTGTGGTATTTTAGCTAACATGTACTTTTAATAAATTTATAGTTTATTTATAATTTTAAAAAAAAGGAATAATGCTACTCATAGTAAAGACCACGACTAGTCGCCTTACGTGGCATAAATGTGGCACTTTATTATTTGATATAAGTCAATAAAAAACAACCACATTTAATGTATCAAATCACAAATCGCTAGATGTATATCAGGTAGGGGCGATTAATAGTAATTTTCACTACAAATAGCATTACTCAAAAAAGAAATTCACAAATTTCATATTATTGATAAGACTATGAATAACATTATTGAGAAAAGAAAAAGAAAAAAAATCCACAAATTTCATAATATTGATAACCTTGCACGTCAAAGAAATGAAGAACAAAAACTAAAAGTAAAAACAAACCAAACTAGAACTCTGTGGAGTGGACAAATTTGTACCCTAATCAACGATTTGAACTTTCAAGGCATCATCTCCCATGTTCTCCTGTCGATCCTTCGGCATTTGCTTCGCTGAAGTTACAACTGAAATGGTACGGTCATGCACGTCGATCAATTTTAGAGTTTGAATTTCTTCGATACCACTAGGGATCTTCTTCAAACAATATAACTCCTTAATGACTAGGTGCTCAAGTAACGGGAAGTGTATAGAGTCAGCTATACAATGCACCAGATCAATATTTTCAAGTAGCAGCAATTTCAGTCGTACAAATTCTCCTTCTTCCACTCTTCGTATAAGGAAGCACGGTGTTTCAATTTGAGCACTTCCAGATTGGGCAATGAACCGACAGCCTTCATATCTTCCCAAAGAAGTTTGCATCCACGCAAAGTTAACTTCTTAAGCGAAGGCGGGAAAGTGAATATGCCAAGCTGGAGAGACTGACCATAAAAGAAGCACTTCAACGTTTGGAGGTTATGTAGTTGGCCAAGATTATCGAGCCAGTAGTATCCCCAATCCTCCCGTTTACCTGTATTAGAGATTTCCAGTTTCTTTAGATTCGAAATTCTTTTGACAACCTCCTCCGTGCATCTGAAATTTCTTATGCAACACAATGTTCGTAGATTTTCAAGAACAATAATAGAATCTTCCCCATCTATTTCTGCACTTGGAGGATCGGAAAGATTTATGTTTCAAAACAACTGGACATGACTTAATTCTGACATGTTCCATATTTCTGGTGGTAGTTGTACCGAGGCATCAATATACAGAATCAAGGTTTGTAAATTCCAAAGTTTGTATATTGATTCAAGAGGCCATCTCTGATTACATCTGCTACTAAGGTGCCGCATATTAACTAGTTTTATTATTTCATCTGGCAAGTTAATGCGATATTCTAAGCCCGTGTGCAATACTCTAAGTAGACTAAAACTTGCGAATACTGGAAGATTAAGACGCCCATCAACAAATAAAGAAGAACGCATGAGCGACATGGGTAGGTTTATGCAACGAGAATAGAGAATCTCTCGGTCTCTATGAATACTTACCTGGTGCACGTTGATGCCTCTGGGAATTTTATCGAAATTCTCATTCATGACATGAAAAAAGTTCTTCCTTTCAGCTTCTCTCTTGCATAGATCCCGTAAGAGATCATGAATCTTGCATATCTTAATTTTGCCATTCCATCTCCGCTCAAAATCCAAAACAAGATTTCTATCAACAAGATCCAACAAATATTCATAGGCAACATCTTCCAAACTGTTAAACTTTACTGGTTGTAGAATTCCTTCGGCAACCCATAACTTGACAAGCATGGCGACACGGATATTAAAATCTTCTGGAAAATTTCCCATATAAAGGAAACACCCTTTCAGATGATGAGGCAACTGGTTGTAACCTAAAGATAGTATCTTTAAAAATTGATCATCATTTGAAGTTAATTTTGAACTTAAATTTTCAGCAACATTTCTCCAATGACGTTCTGTTTTGATGTCCTTTGAGAGGAGACCTCCAATCACAACAACTGCAAGAGGAAGTCCTTGGCAGTTTTGGGCAATCTTCTTTCCGATTTCCACTAATTCTTGAGGGCAAGAATCTTCTCCGAATATTTTCTTACGAAGTAACTCCCAACTGTTATCTTCGTCCAGAAAACGCATGCGATGAAGGAAGCTAGAGGTGAAGTAAACAGCCGCATTCTCTAGCCTACCAGTCAACATGATTCGGCTTCCATTATTGTCATCTGGAAATAAGCGCTCCACATCATCCTAAACCTTGGTATCCCACACATCGTCCAATACAATGAGATACCTCCGACCCTTTATATTCTTATGCAAAACATCTTTTAATTGTGCACTGGTACTGCTCTCCGCATTGCTATCTTCATCACGCTTCTTCTCCTTGGCGCATTTTTTCATGGAATCTAGAAGCCCTTGAAGGATTTGTTGCACCTCATAATCTTGAGAAACTGTCACCCAAGCACGAATGTCAAAGTGATCCACAATAGATTGATCATCATAAACCTTTTTAGCAAGAGTAGTCTTGCCAATTCCGCCCGTCTCAACTATAGAAACAGTTTCACGTTTTGACGAAAATCTCGTTAGTTGTTTCTTGATCTTCATCATGCCATCATCAAGACCCACCACATCACCCTTGCCACTGGAAGCAGTTGATGAAGCAACAGACAACGATGACATTTTTGTCTGCAGATCTTGAATTCCAATCTCATCTTCAACCTCCATTTCCTCTTGCTTAATGGAATTGATTTCTTCCATTACTTTCTCCAAGTTTGTGAAGCTCTCATCCCCATTATTTGAAGATTCTGAAACAAGTCCATCAGAAATATGGGATTCAACGACATATTCTGCTTTATATATTGCATCTATGATTTTGCTCTCCAAACTTTCTATAGTTTCTCTGCTTTTTGGTGAAGAATTTTCAAGAAAATCTTTTAAAGAATTAACTCTTTCGAGAAGAGTTTCAATCTGTTGTTCATTTTGAGGAATCAGATGCTTGTGTAGGATGTGTTCAAGATTGTGAATAAGAGAGAGAAGAGCAGCAAAAGCCATCTCTATTATGTGCTCAAATTGAAATTAGGAGTTAGGACGGAAGATTGCTGCAAAATGTATGCAATTAGCGCAAATAACACCCAAGCTTTATACAAGTATTGTTATAGAAATTTGATATCAATTCGTAATTTCTTAATTGAATAACAGAAAATGAAGTAGGCTAGCTGTAAATATAGTTTCTTGAAACAGTCTGCAAATCTTTTTTTTATTTTTTTTTTAAGTGGTTTAATTTGACCCAGTCATTGTTCAAGCCAACTAGCACTTTTTATTCTTTCATGATATCATTGAAGTGTACCGTGTAAATAATCTTACTGTAAGAGACTATGTCTTCCTTTCACAACCAATTTATAAATTTAGTTAAAATGAAACATTACTTTCAATCACATATTCATGACTATTCATTGGAATTCATTACTATTCATCTTTTAAATGATTTAAAAATTTGACGAGTGGAAGCTATATCTTCTTTATTACTAAAGTCAATCAACTTACTGTATCAAGATTGACTGAGTCAACCGACCAAATCTAGCTCAAATCGACTGAGAGTTGGTCAAATACATCACAATCCACGCGTAATAGGCCATAGGATGATCAAGTGGATATTTTTATAGTAGATGGTGATAGGATTTGATATGTGAAATATTTAAATTATTTAACTTGAGGCGCAACAAATAAAGATTAGTTGTGCTATGTGTACAATCGAAGTTGACAATCTCGATTGACAATTGGACATATGGGAGGAGGACTCACGATAAATAAAAAAATCGTGGATCCCCCCTCATGTGAGTACATTGTCAATTCCGATTGTACAAGAAAAATAATTCAATATAGACCATCAAAAGTGTTCACATTCATTTTTAAGCTCAACTGGCTACTTGGTAAACTTCTAAATAATGAGTAACAATGCAAGTGCCTTGTGTACATGATAGTAATTTTAGCAATAATTATTATGTTGACAAGGACAAATGGACAATGAGAGAAAATTTAGAATAATTGGAATTTATCAAGTTTTAAGGTGGTTTTTCCTCTCATTTGATTTTGTATTATTTGGTTCTTTCTACTTTTATCTTTCTATCTTTTCTTCAAATATCCAAACTAAAATAATAATAATAATAATAATAATAATAATAATAATAATAATAATAATAATAATAATAATAATAATAATAATAATAATAATAATTACGATACTAATTGTCTTTTTGTGGACTCGAACAAATAATTTAATTGTGTAATTAGCCTTTTGTTAAGAAATGATTTTTTGTAGCTTTCGTTTTAACTAGAGATTGTTTGGATCAACCAATTCAAGGTCTTTTATACTTTGTTGCATTATTTAATCATGGGATTAATACTATCTCAAAAAAGTTAACCTAACCCATTAAGAAGACTATTCCAATTGCCTTATAAACCAAAGACCATTCACTTGTCTTCGTGGAGACATTTTTTTGATCAACTTCTATGGAGTTAAACTAAGTAAAAGTGCTATAATGCTGAACTTTTTTGTAATTTTATAGAGAAAATATGAGTTCATACTCCATTTATTCACCATTTGTCCATTTTTATGGGGTGATGGACTTAAACTTGTTGTCCTGATCATGTCAGCTATATAGTTCTAACCTAGGGCTATATGACACCACATGTTTGAAAGAATTTGACTGGTTTGTTAGTTATGCTACAACGGGTTATTATGGCACTTAGGCCTTATAGGACTTAGGCTTGCACCCTATGCCATAATGTCATGTCCCTGATTGACTAATTTTGCAGAGCTGCCTTTAAAGAGAGCATTTTCTCTATCATGTTATGATGATGTTTTCATATAATGTCTCTTAAAATATGAGTTTCGACCACTATTGACAGGGTAGGGTTAAAGTATCGAGCTATCCTGTCTAGACTCTTCGATGAGCATGCTCTATTTTAATCAACGACAACAATAAAATTGCATCTTCTTCTTCAAAAAGGAATTTAAGGTTAAACAATAGGAACTATCTTAGAAAATTTTACATGCTATGATATACAAATAGATATTCAGCGGTCACGTATTTAAGCAAAAAAATCATTTCATGTGTTGAAGTCTTAACCGAGATGAATAATCTATTTCCAATTGCCAAAGACTGCAGATGGATAGTTATAAATGAACATAATAGCTATAAAATATTATTGCGCTATCCGTCATTTCCTTTAAGTTGTCACTTGGTGATTTCCATAATGGTCAGTTTGGCAGAATTTTAATTTTGTTGCTTAACTAAAACGGAAAAAGCCATTTCACCAGATTGATTCTACCCGATTTTGTACAGATTCTTCACAATGGGATGAGTCCCATATGCTCTACATTTTTTGTAATTAAAGAATCTTTCATTGTCTTGAACAAGTCTACTAAACCCATAAATGCTAACTTCGTAATTGTAATAATCTGTACTTGTAATGAAAAGAATTTTGTTTGTTGTGAGGTCTCGATCTTTGATCTATTTCATAATGTTTTGGTTAAGTGGATGATTATTTCAATAAAGAAGATAAATTTCACATGTGTAGTCTCCAAAAGATTGGTTGGAAGAGTGTGTGTAGTTGGACAAGTCATTAATTATTTTTAAGAAATTAGAATTTTTTCATGTCTGATTTATGAAATGGAAAGTTAGAAGGCTGCTTAGTGAATTCATATGGTATTATAAATATATGTATTTTGGAAAATTGTATGGGTTTTCCTTCTTTTTTTTTTTCTTTCTTTTTTCCCTATGTATCAAATTTTAGAAATGAAATTGAGTCATGCGATTCTAATTTAAGCTGACAAGCAACCACAAATATGGTAATTTCGTAAATGCATAATAATTAAGTACAACTGAAAGATAGCTGAATAAAGAACAGTTACAAGGACATCATAAGCATCCATCAAAGTAAACTAAAACATGAAAGCTTAATAGGCAAATTATTAATCCCGCAAAAGAAATCAATCTGTAAGGCAATGCTTGAAAGCTCAAGATAGAATCTGCAAGAAGGCACAGATGGCTGAATAACAAACAAACCAAGGATTGGGCCAAGCTCCAATTGAAGAATGTGGTTACTGAAGCCCATAACCCAGAAGGACAATTAAATCTTCAACCCAGGGGCTGAAAGCCTGAAAAATCAAAGACGAAAAGGTAGTGGAGTGGGTGGAGGGAAAAAAAAAATCTTCTTATTTATTTATTTTTTATTTTTATTTTTAAGCCATTCAGACAATTCTTACATTACAGATCAAATTCAGTTGATTCAACACAAGTGTTTGAGCAACATAATTAATTTTTATATGAAGATTAAGACATTTTTAAAAAAAAACATAAGACAACATAAGTATAGAAGCAGTTTATCATTTGTTTGTAATATTCTTCAGGTTTTCAGTTAAAAAAACAGTAGATGAACCATGTTACGAATTTTAATTAAAATGAGCACGAATTTTGATTTTGTTAAGGTGAATCTAAAAAAAAACAATGTAAGAGTTGTAAGAAAAACAACTTTACTGGGATTAAACCGTAATTAAATAGTTGTGTTTGTTTTGAACACTGCCAATTCAAAATAGAAATTATATAATCATTAATCCCACCAAGAAAAAAAGAAAGAGGAAAGGAACACAAAAACAAAGGAAAAGAAAAACTAACCAGTTCTCCATTGCACCAATAATAAGAACTCGAAGACTATCATTTCCCGAGTTCTCTTGTTCCTCTTGTATTTGATTTGCTGAAGTTATGACAGAACTACCACAGTGAAAAACCTCAATGGATTGAAGAGTTGGAATTTCTCCAATACCACTAGGGATCTTCAGATAATAGCATTTCTTAATCACTAGGCGTTGAAGTTCCGGGAAGTGAATGCTGTCAGCTAACCACTTCTCAATATTAGTTTCTTCAAGTAGCAGAACTTTCAGTTGAAGAAATTCTCCTTCATCTACTTCCCATATAGAGCCTATGAACGGTTCGTCCTTTAGTTTGAGCACTTGAAGATTGGGCAGCGAACCGATGACCTTCATTTCTTCCCAATCACGGTGTCCATAAATTAAAGTTAACTTTTTGAGTGAATGAGGGAAAAATTGATTCTTTATGGAATGCACTGACCAACATTGGTAGGTTAATTCTTCAAGTTTATGGAGATGCACAAAATTATGCCCATCCTCTAATGGAATTTCGTCACACACTCCAAGCTTCTTTAGATTTGGAATTTTTTTGAGAACCTCCTCTGTACATCTGAAATTCTTTATCATGGTGAGTGTTTGTAGGTTTTCTAGAACAATAATAGGATTCTCCCTCTCATTTTCTGCACTAGCTGGATGATCAAGAAGTATTTGAGGCTTAATCACGACATGCCTTAACTCTTGCATTTCCCATATTTTTGAGTTCAGAAGACTCCAATCCCCATCCTCTATATACGTAACAATTAAGGTTTGTAGGTATCGAAGTTTGCACAAAGATGGAAAAACCATAGAATTATCAAACGCTGGGAAATAGAGGTACCGCAAGCTAACCAGTTGTTCCCATGCAAATGACATGCAAGCGGGATAATAGTAATTGTGGAATACTCTGACAAGCCTAAAATTTGAACTTTCTATTGTATCTGAAAACTTTCCCCACGTGAAAAAAAAAAAAAGACCGTGGTAGAAAACTTGGCAATGTTTCAGCTACAAGGTCAAGCTTCATTTCATGAGGAAGACCAATCATATGACGTGAAGTAATATCTTTTGACTCATCGAGGAGATAACAGTCAGTGGGGTGAAAAAACATCTCCTTTTTAGATTGTCTCATACACAAATCTCTCAATAGATCATGAATCTTGAATGTTTTGATTTTGCCCATGTAGTTTTTCGTACCAACCAAAATAAGATTTCTGTCTACAAGATCCAACAAATACTCCTCCGCCACATCTTCTAAGCTTTTAGATATTATAGGCTTTAGAATTCCTTCAGCAACCCATAAACTCACAAGTTGGAAAGCACTAATGTCAGAATCTTCTGGGAAAATTCCCATGTAAAGTAAACAACCTCTCAAATGATGAGGCAGATGTTTGTAACTTAATGATAGTACTTTTAAGCACTGTTCATCATTTGAAGTCAATGTTGAGTGCAAACTTTTCAAAATATCACTCCAATAATGTTCTGTTTTAATGGCCTTTGAAAGGAGCCCCCCAATCACAACAATTGAGAGTGGAAGCCCTCGACAATTTTGGGAAATTTGCTTCCCAATTTCATCTAGTTCAGGAGGGCAACAACCCTCACGGCCAAACACCGTGTCACAAAATAACTTCCAACTTTCAATGTTGTTTAGAAAACGCACTTGATGAAGTGGAGGACAAGAGTTGGCATGATCAGCAATCTCCTTTAACCTAATAGTCAATATGATTCGACTTCCATTACTGTCATTTGAAAATAATCGTTTCACATCATCCCACGCCCTCTTATCCCACAGATCATCTAGAACAATAAGGTATCTCGTCTGGCTAAGAGTCTTGTGTAAAAGCCCTTTTAATTTGTCACTAGTCGCTTGAAGCCGCATATTGTCAGGAGCATTTTCATGGAATCTAAAATGTCTAATATAAGTTTAGACTCATCATACTCTTGATCATATTCTTGAGATACAGTTACCCAACCACGAATATAAAAATGATCTTTAATAGATAAATCATCGTATATATTTTTGGCCAAAGTTGTCTTACCGATTCCACCCATCCCGAGAATGGAGAGAATTTGAAGTTTTGGTGATCCCATAATCAGCCGAGTCCTGATCTCCTCGAATTGATCATCAAGACCCACCATCGTGCTCGCGCCACTGAGAGTAGGTTTTGATGAGACAGCACCCAATGAAGTCCTTGGCCGCAGATCTTGTATGCGAATCTCGCCCTCAACCTTCATCACCTCTTCCTTAATGGAATGGATTTCTTCTATTACTTTCTCTAAGTCCTCATTGAAGGTCATGCAGCTCTCAGCCGGCGGCGTAAAAAAGGGAAGGCAGCCCAGCGCCTTTTTTACGTTAATGAATCCAATAATTATTTTCATATGTAAAAAGCAAAAAAATTCGAAAGGACTAGTCCCGTGCAAACTTGCTGATTCTGAAAGAAGTCCATCCACCAGGTGCGATTCAATGGTATCTGCTGCTCTGTATGCTACATCTCTGATTTGACTTTCCAAACGTTCTACTTTGTCATTATCTTCATGTAAAGAATTTTCAAGAAAATTCTGTAAAAAAGTAGCTTCTTGAAGAAACGTTTCAATTTGCTGTTTATCCTGATCAGGAATCAGATGGTGGTATAGGTTCTGCTCAATTGTGTTAGCTAGAGATGTAAGGGCGGCAAAAGCCATTTCTGATATCTTCTCACGATGCTGAAAGACAAAAAGTGTAAGAAATGAGAGAGTTGGGGTGTTCAGCAAAATTAGACCCACAAATTAATATAAGAATTGTTACCCCTAAAATAAAGAGCAACTTGCGATTTCTTTAATTGAATAACAGGCTGGCAAGAAGAATTTTACAAGAATATTGGTTGCATGACAATTTTTTGATAAAAATTTTAGTAGATAAAGTTGAGAAGATGTGATTAAAATTAATCCGTTTCACGGTTCATAAAATTTCATCGAAGTTATTCTTCATAGTTATAAATACAATCATGCTACATATTCATCAATATTTGACACTTAGTTTGACACCTATGTAAGTTGACAGGTTTTTATACATTAATTTTAACATTGCCTTTTCCAATCAATGATCAGATTTTTTTACACATACAAAAATGTCAAATAAGGTGTACGCAGTTTGTGTACAACTAACTTAATTCTTTTAAATTTGTCGTCCTTGACTGATAAAAGTACTTATTACAATGACAAGAATAATGAAAGAAAACTTTAAATTATACTTTTTTTTTTTCTTTTGTCAGGTAATAGTTACAACGTTTTATACCCTAACCTTGATCAAACAAAAACCGAATGGAGCCACTGTCAAAGGAGAGCATTATCTCTATCATGTCATGATGATGTCTTCATATGACGTCTCCCATAATCCCAGTTTCAACCTTTATCGATAAGGTATTGGGTCAAAGTACCGAGCCTACATGTTTGGGCTTTTCAACACGCAGACTCGTTTTACCAAGTCAAGGGGAGGCCTTAGCTTAGTTGAAATCGACTTCATCAATTGTATTCATTTTCTTCTTCAAAGAAGAATTTAAAATTAAAAAAGGAATTATCTTGAAAAATTTACATGCTTTCATATTCGAGTGGATGTCCACCGCTAACATATTTAAGCAAAAAAATCATTTCATACGTTGGAGTCTTAATCGAGATGAATAATCTATTTCCAATTTTTAAGTTAGGTGTGAATGCAATTGCCAAGGACTGCATATGGAAAGTCATAGATGAAAATTAATAGCTATAAAATATTATTTCTGTTGACATATTTTCCCAAATCGAATAGTCCAAGGAATGAAGCCCAATTGAAAAATTCCCAAATCAAATAGCCCAAAAAATGAAACCCAATTGGGCAATTCAGGATAAAGGCCCAGACAAGGTTGTTAATGAATGCAGTGGAAGCCCACGAACACAGTATTATCATCACCCAAACTTGCAAGACGCCCAAGATCTGAGCGTATGGAGTGCCTTACAGTAGCCCAGAGCGATGACCCTGTTCTCGCCCATACCTTGAAATCGCCCAAGATCTTAGCAAAACATAAAATATTATGGTTATCCAGAAATGCAGTTATGGAAGCAGTTATTGAGTAATCTTATCACATTCCACAATTCAAGGAACCCAGTTGAAGGCGGTTGAACGACAAAGAGTAGTGGCAGCAATTAGAGACGGCAGTTCCACGACAAGTTAGCCACCATAAAGAAAGTGGGTAGTTATAAAGTAATCAAGCAGTTTCCAAGCGGTTTGTCACGAAAAAATCATCAAGGGAATATAAAAGAAAGAGAAGACATAGAGAAAAGGACCCCGAATCAAACACTCTCAAACAGAGAATATGTAAATTCAATTTCTTAGTTTAAACTTAAACATTTCTTTCAGTATGTGCTTGCGCCCCTTGGAGGCATTCTGTTTAGTTCCAATTGTAAATCATCTCCAATAAAACACCCATTTTTGGGACTTTATCTCAAGAGGTTTGTTCCTTACACAATCGTCTGATCCCTTTTTAATTATTAGCGACCACCATCACAAAACAATTTGGCACGCCCAGTGGGACCTTGGTGTTTGATGTTGAAGATACAAAAGGTGAAACAATATGCCTCATAAATCTGATAAGGAAGTAGCAAGTCAGGGAGGAGTCCAGTCTGTGATCGAGCGATATGAGGAGCAGCAAAGCTCTCCACGAACAGAGGGACAGAGTCAGAGCAGTCACAGAGCAGTCACAGTCGTTACGAACCAATGATAGAGTTGAGTCCTCGAACCATGCGTGCATTGCTTGGAGAACTCACACAGGATGTCATTGAACAGGTAAATCTACGAAATGTTCATAATATGGAAAGATTTACCCAGAATGGGAATGCACATTATGAAAACATGGCCAAACAACTGAATACATTAAATGAAATACTGAATAAGTTAGTAGGCCAAATTTGTCAGCCAATTGTGCCTATTGCAAATCACTTTCAAAATAGGACAATAGTGGGACATAATGCCCCAGTTCTAAGTCCAAATAAGGGGGATAGAACCACCTTTTGGTCCATCTACCTCAAACCAGGGAATGGTGTAAGGCCAAATCAGAATAGTGGTAATGGTACATCTAACTTGTGGGGTAACCTAAATATAAGAGACAATGTCCTAAATAATGGACAGAATACCCCACGTGTCAGTGATGGAATAAATATTGGTAACAATGACCTAAATCATGACAACTTTGTTACCAACCAAGGACCAAATATCAGGCCTCAGGCAAATCAATCAACCAACCAACTTGTAGGAATTCCATATGACCTCAACGTCATGTTGAGAAATCAAATTATGGAAATCGTACAGGATCAAATGGCTTTTGAGGTACGTCCTGTCATTAGGTCGACTTACACTAAGTCATACCCTAATTGGGTAGACCAAGCATATCCATGGCCTAGAGAATATAAAGTGCCAAAATTATCATTATTTACCGATTTAGGAGAGGTGTCTACTCTAGAACACATAGGGCGATTCACACTGCAGAGTGGTGAAGTAACCGACTACCATAAAATGAGGTTGTTCCCTAGTTCATTAACAGGGGTAGCTTTCTCTTGGTTCATCAATTTGCCAGCGAACTCTATTCAAACATGGCAACAATTGGAGCAATTGTTCCATGCTCAGTTTTATAAGACTGAGTCTGAAATTACTTTGGCCAATTTGACGAATTTACGTCAAATGCCAAACGAATGGGCAGAAAGTTTTATTCAAAGGTTCAAGACAGCAAGAAGTAAATATTTTGTACCTTTGCCCGAAAAGGAGTTTGTCAAAATCGCTCAAAGTTGTCTGAATTTTAATTTGAAAAAGAAATTCCAAGACAGGGAATTTCCTGATCTTTTTCAATTGAGTGCAAACGTGATTATGTATGAACGATTAATAAGAGAAGAAGAGCAAATGAAAAATTCTAGCAAGGGGACTTATTATAGAGACCCAAATTTTGATGTTCATACCATTGATGACGAGTATTACGATCAAACCGAAATGTGCTTGGCCGAATTAATCAAAGGAGACGCATATACTTGTCCTATAATGGCTAAGCCTAGATTGTCGGGTAAGGATGAGCCTATAAAAGATGAAAACAAAAAGGCTAGAACGTTCTCGTTCGACGTAACCAAAGCTGACCTTATATTTGATAAACTATATAAGGATAAGCAGATAAAACTGAGCGATAAACATAAATTGCCAAACTCTGAACAAATCAAGGGTAAAAAATATTGTAAGTGGCATAATGCATGGTCGCATTTGACTAATAACTATTTGGTTTTTCGCCATGTGTTACATGACACCAGTGAATTAGGACGAATTACGTTCGAGGATAAGAAGAAGATGGCAGTGGATGAAAATCCTTTTCCATAGCCACTTGGGGTGAACATGGTAACGACTAGTTTCAAAAACACGTTGTCAAAATTCAAGTTGGTTATAGATGACGGGGAAGAGGACCCTGGGCCACATCCCAGTGTCTTTGAACGTATCAAAGGGAAGGAGCCCAAAAATGATGAAGACGTCCTGTGTGCAAGATGCAAAAGAGAAGTGAGTGCAAATACAGAGAAACCAGGGATATGGCAGCATCACCATCGCCTAGTTTTTTCCCAAACGCTCAGCCTGGTAGAGGGCGAGGTACATCATTTTATAAGGGACCGCCTTTTAAGAGGCAGTTCAGGCCAGTAAATAATGGGAGAACATTCAGGCCACAACCTCGGTAACCAAATGTATGACATTCGTTCCAGTATAATGCAGGAAGGGTGATACCCTTCAACGAGATGACTAGAACCCAACAAAGGCGTTTTCAACGGAACTATGGACGAATGATGAGGCAACAACAGGGAATGCCACGTCCTAAAGCACCTAAACTACTCGAGTTAGTCAATCAAAATGTTCTCAAAGATAGTGAAGAGACTGGTGTAGGTAATCAATGGAAGAATTTTCAGAAACTTCTTCTGAGAGATCGAAGTTTGAGCGAGACAGAAGAGATGGAGAAGATCCAGATCAGCTCCTTACTATTCAGTTCGGTACGTTACCTCCTGTCATGGCTAATAATTATTTACTGGCCAATGAGTTCAAGAACAAAGAGAAAGAAGAAGAAGAAGAAGAAAGGGAGGATAACGAAGAAGAAACATGTGTGCTGGAATGTGAAGAAGGTCAATCTTCTAGAGGGGCCTACGATAATGAAGGGGATGATGGTATAACGGACATCGAAGAAGAAATTGATCTGGAAGCAGAAAGAAGAAAGAGAGGGGTATCGCACAATACTCTGTTGAAGCAACTACATCGAGAGGGGGTTCGTGAAATGGACTTATTGGGGGAACCGTCTGGGCGTTCTTTCGATTATTACGTGCTGTACGGGACGCCCAAAAGGAAAAAGAGAGTTCCTCGCTCTGAAAAGTATGGATCACCTCCAAGAATAATGCCTCCTCCCACAGGTTGGGTATCCGAAGAAGAAGCATTAGAAAACAGCAAAAAGGAAATTCAAGAAATAGAAGCTCAGTGCGACATACTGCATGTTGACTTATCACAAAAGGATAACTCGACAGAGGACAAATAGGAAGTGGAAATAGTTGCTGTCGAAAATGTTATTTTTAAGAGACCAGCCATGAAGTTAACTAAACACTTGAGGCCATTGTACGTTAAAGCTTTAGTTAACGGCATACCTGTGGCAAAAGTACTTGTTGATAATGGAGCAGCTATAAACACCATTCCATCTAGGATGATGAGAAAATTTGCAAAGACAGAAAGTGATATGATTCCAACGGAAGTCATCCTTACAAGTTTCAATGGAGGAGCAACTTTAGCTAAAGGGGTTATGCCATTGGACATAACTATAGAGACAACTACTAGGACCACAGTCTTCTTTGTAATAGATGGTCCTACTAGTTACAATGTGTTATTAGGAAGAGATTGGATACACGGAAGTCGTTGTATACCTTCATCGCTCCATCAATGCCTGATTTTTCGGAATGATAAGGGTGAATCAGAAGTGGTGCTGGCCGATCATAGGCCTTTTGTCGCAGAAGCAAACTCAGTGGAAATGTTCATGTACGAAGGAAATTATAGACCTGTCAGAGTAGTCCAAGATGGAGAAGAAACTCAAATTGTTGCACAGAGTGAAGAGCCATTTTCAGAATATGCACTCACTGAAATGTTCAGTCAAATGAGGCCAAACATAGTGGCCCTAGAAGAGCTAGAAATTGGCAAAAAAGTAATCAAGGAGTTTTAAATGAGTTCTAAGCAATAAAGGCAAATGGCCGATGTTCAGACATTCAAAGCCAAATTAATGGCTTTCAATAAAGAATGTAAGGACAAGACGAAAGAAGAAGCAGCCTTGGAAACATTGAGAGACGAATTGGCAGTGTTCGAGTTGGAACAAAATATTGGCCGAGAAGTCAACAAAGTGGATTGTTTAGAAGAAGAAGTGCCTATAAGGGAATTGGACGATGAAGTAATGAGGATCACCAAGCCTGGATACGCTCAAGCACAGGACTCTCTGATTAAAGTGAATATTGGCAATGAAGGAGAAGATCGCCCAATATTCGTCAACCAGATACTCGGTCAAGAGGTTAGTGATAAATTAATCGCTTTATTAAAGGAATATAAGGATTGTTTTGTTTGGGAATATGAACATATGCCTGGTTTAGATAGAGGTTTGGTGGAACATAGATTACCAACCAAGCCAAATTTTAAACCTCATAAACAACCTCCTAGGCGTTTTGCTCCTAATGTATTCCCTGAGATTAAGAAAGAAATAGAACGATTATTAAAAGCAGGCTTTATTAGAACAGCCAGATATGTCGAATGGTTGTCCAATATCGTGTCAGTACTAAAAAAGAAAGGTAAATTAAGGGTGTGCATAGATTTTAGGAATTTAAGCATAGCCACACCCAAAGATGAATATCCAATGCCCACGGTAGATTCTTTAGTAGACTCGACTGCCGGACACGTAATGTATTCCTTCATGGATTGGTATTCAGGATACAATCAAATTTAAATAGTTGAGGAAAATATACACAAAACTGCATTTAGATGCCCTGGGTCTTTAGGATGTTTTGAATGAGTAGTTATGCCTTTCGGCCTGAAAAATGCAAGAGCAACTTATCAAAGGGCGATGAACTTGATTTTTCATGATATGATAGGCAAGTTTGTTGAAGTGTATGTAGATGATATAGTGGTCAAATCCATTAAAGAAGATGACCATTTTGAACAATTGAGATGTTCATTTGAGCGAATGAAGCAATATAAACTATAATTGAATACCTTGAAATGTGCATTTGGTGTTAATGCAGGAAACTTCCTTAATTTCTTAGTACACAAAAGGGGGATTGAACTTGATAAAAATAAAGCGAAGACCATTTTCGAGGCCAAATCACCTAGCAATAAAAAAGAATTGCAAAGGTTTCTAGACCAAATAAACTTTTTAAGACGCTTTATTTCTAACTGTGCAGGGCGAACTAAAACTTTTTCGCCGCTTTTAAAGTTGAAAAATTAGGACGAATTCATCTGGAAAGAAGAGCATCAAAAGGCTTTTGAAAGCTTAAAGACATATTTATCAAGTCCACCAGTGTTGGTGTCACCAATTCAAGGAGAACCAATGAAAGTGTATGTATCGGCTGAACAAGAATCAATAGTTGGAATGGTCGCGCAAGAAGACCAATTTGGTGAAGAAAGGGCGATTTACTACTTGAGTAGACGGTTAACAAAATGTGAATATAAGTACTCTGTCATTGAAAAATTATGTCTTCCATTGTATTTCACGTGTACGAAATTAAGGGCTTATTTACGGTCCGTAACCGTTTATTTGATTTCTAGAGTAAATTTGGTTAAGTATATGTTCTCTCGCCCTATTTTACATCAAAGGGTAGGCCTTTGGATGTTAGCATTATCAGAAATCGAAATACAATACATACCCCAAAAGGCAATCAAAAATCAGGCTTTGGCTAACTTTTTGGCCGATCATCCATGCCTTGACATGCCTGAAGAAATTGAATTAGAAATCAATTCATTCGAATTAAAACCTTGGGTTTTGTATTTCGATGGATCAAAAACCTCTAAAGGTGCAGGAGTAGGAGTAGCATTGATAAATCATTTAGGGATTTGTTACAAGTTCGCATTCACTTTGGATAGGATGTGCACCAACAATCAAGCCGAATATGAAGCCTTAATCGTGGGCCTAGAATTAATGATAGATATGGAAGTAAAGAATGTGATCGTTAGAGGCGATTCTCAATTGGTAATTCACCAATTGATTGGTGATTTTAAGTGCCAAAGTGATTCTATTATAAGTCAATATGAAATCTCCCAAGAGTTATTGGAAGAATTCGACCAAGTAGAGCTTCAATATGTTAATAGGATATTTAATGACGTAACAAATGAGTTGGCCCAGATGGCCTCAGGGTATTCAAAGATTTTAAATTGGAAATCTACATATGAATATGGAGTAATATTGCAAGTAGTCCAAAGAAGGGTGAGAAGGATTGAAATTCATTGCATACAAAATGGAGATGCAATAGATTGAAGGACAGAGATTAAAAGGTTCCTTAAAAAACCTAATAAAGGAGATAGTAGAAAAATGAAGTTGCGTTTGCTAAACTATACACTGATAGATGAAGAGTTGTTTAAGAAATGCTCTAATGGTATATTGCTAAAATGTGTAAGTTTGCAAGAAGCCAGGACAATCATGGTTGAGGTGCACGAAGGGATATGTGAAGCTCATCAAGCTGGCCAAAGGATGAGATGGATAATTATTAGGAATGGATATTTTTGGCCCAAGATGGGAGAATCATGTGTTAATATGCAAAGAGTTGTCTAGCATGCCAAAAGCATGGTCCAATATAAAGGGCGTCAGCAAGAGAGATGACACATATTATCAAACCTTGGCCGTTCAAGGGTTGAGCGATAAACCTAATAGGGAAGATTTATCCCACATCGTCCAAGCAACATATCTTTGTTATAGTTGCAACTGATTTTTTTCACTAAGTGGGTAGAAGCGATACATTTAAAAGAAATCACCCTAAAGAGTGTCATAGAATTTATCTGTGATCATATTATTTATAGATTTGGGATTCCACAAACTTTGATGGTAGATCACGGAACTTCTTTAAATGGAGATCAAGTGAATAAATTCTTGAGCGAGTTTGGAGTTAAAGTAGTGAACTCCACACCATATTATGCTCAATCCAACGGGCAAGCAGAATCTTCTAATAAGATTCTAAAAAATATCATAAGAAAAATGATAGATGAAAATGTCAAATATTGGCATGAATGTCTAAACAAGGCCTTATGGGCTTATAGGACGTCGCCTCGGTCAAGTACTAAAATTACTCCTTTCCAATTTACTTATGGACAGGAAGCCGTTTTGCCTATGGAAATCAACGTGCAATCGATCAGAGTGTTTTTGCAACATAAGTTAAGTAATGATGATTATACCGAATCACTAATTCAAAACTTATTGGAGTTGGACGAATTAAAGTTGGACGTCCTAGATAGATTGCAAGTTCAAAAACAAAGGATGGCTAAGTTTTATAATAAAAAAGTTATAGCCAAGTCATTTAGCCTAGGCGAATTGGTTTGGAAAAAAAATACTCCCTTTGAATAGCAAGGATCCAAAATATGACAAGTGGTCGCCCAACTGGGAAGGGCCATATAAAGTAAATAAAAGCCTATTATTTGGAAGATTTAGATGGCACCAAGCACTTGAGGTTCATTAATGGCAAATATTTAAAAAAATATGTTCTTTCCTTATGGGAAGGTGAACAAATAAAAGCGTAATCAAATCGCGTTGAACGATCGTATATAAAAAGGGCCAGAACGAAATACGTTCAAATAAATCCCTTTATTATCAAACATTCATTACAAATTGCGAGATACAAAATACTAAATGCTCTATAAGCTACAATTGAGAGTAAACTAATCTCTCGATCGATCGCCAAGTAAGAGGGTGAACTGACCTTGATTGCCATCCTGATCGCACTACTGCAAAAGCAGGCAGAGAGGCCGAGAAGCACTCTCAGCAAGCAAAAGGGAAAAAAGGCACCCTCACATCGCCTGCCTAATCGCATTGCTGTAATAACGGGCAAGGATACTGAGAAGCACTCTCAGCAAGCAAGGTGGCTTGACAGGCATTCTCAAAAATTGTCTTCCATTATTGAACTCCTTGTAAAGAACATGGAGACGATGGGAAGAACTTCGCTGACCAAAGAATATTTCCTATATCTCCCATATCAAAGGTGACATCAAAACAGATAGCCAAATGGGCGGATCAAATGATCCATTTCTATGGAAGACGAAAATTTTGGATCGATTGTTGAAATGCCAAACGATGGCAGCAAAATAGTTTTTGAAGAAAAAAATGGAAATGAAAATGAAAAGTGCGAAATATACGTGCATTTATAGGGGCGTGAAGATGAAGAGACAGAATATGAACGGCCATATTCGTGCCTAGTAATTGGAGTCAAGTGGCCCAAAGTCTTGGGAAAAGAGACAGAAATACCAAGAGAGAATGTACATGAATTTTATCATAAAGCAGTTAAATGCTTGGAGGGTTGACAATTAAGAACAACGTCAATTAGCACGCAAGTAGTCAAAATAGTCGTTCATTAATGATAATGGCTGCTGTTACATTCAAATTTAGCAATGACAGTTCGTACGAAGTTACAAAAGGAAAATTTAAGGTATTAGATGTCTTAATTACAATTCACCCCAGGTCGATCGAATTCTTTTCCTAAGTCTCCCCCAATCCTCGCTCTGCTGAGAATAAGCGACATTTAATTCAGCTACAAAATCATCATCAACCTCCAGCTTTTTGTGCTGCTCGACCAAAGACTTGGTTCGCTCAATTCCTTGGGAAGCATTACGCTTTTTGGCAGCCATTCTCGCCTTACAGCCGTCCATTTTTGCTTGAAGCTCTTTCATCTCTGCAACCAAACTTGTCATCAAAGAGTCTTCAACCATAACTTTGGAAGAGATTTCTTTCAAGTCGTCCTCGGCTTTGTTAATCTCTAGAAGCAAAGACTCTCTTTCAGATGCAGCGCGAAGATATTGAGTACTTCTGGCCTTCAGTTCAACATTTTTGGCCAGTAAAGAGAGGATGTCAGAGTGGACAACCTTTAACGTCGCTTTAAAATCAGCAAAAATATTGAGCGACGGAAGTGTCAGTGCTTACGCCAACTTCGCCCTCAATAGCTCAAGCTTATCCTTATGTTTAGCAGCACTAGCCTGACCGATGTCCATGTCCATAAAAGATACATACTCAAATATCGACTACTTGAGGAACTTCATATCTTCCTCTGAAGAAGCAGAAAGACGACCGGTTGAAGTAGGGCGAGACGTCTTGACTTGCCCCTAAGAAGTGAACAAGTCTTGGATGGAACGTACAATGTCATCAGCACCCTGCAAAGAAAAATGCCAACATTGAGGGCTTTCACTACAATAAACGAAGTGAAAATGAAAGTGAAGCGAAAGGTTACCTCATCAGCAATCTTGGGAAGTGGCATATCACCAGTTGGCTCCACCACCTGTGGAGACTTCCCCTTATCTGGGCGAGAAGACTCTGCCACAACGGGCAGACCCAAGGGAGCCTCTACAGAATTCAAGAAGCAACAAATCAGAAACCAATAGCACAAGCAAAGGTAAAACATCAAAAAATGTATTACCTTCTGGTTCGATGTTTGGGGGGTCGACGCCCTAGGAAGAAGGTGGCTCTTCCATTCGCTGTGATGAAGGTTTCGGGAATGAAGGTTTCTCTTTAAGCACAGTCCCTTCATCAGCTGATTTGGACGAAGCAGCTTTAGCAGAAGATGATGGAGCAGGAGCTGCCAACACCAAAGCCTTCAAAGGAGAGGCAGAACTTTTCTGAGAAATTCAAGTAAACCATTAGCACATAGAAAGGTTTCAAGTAAACCATTAGCACATAGAAAGGTATGTTTGTGAATAAACAGAATTCAATTACCTTTCTCCTAACGATGAGAGGAGCGTCATCATCATCATCATCCAAAATAGGAGATGCTGAAGTTGGCCGTTTGCGGCTTAAGGCACTCTTAGCTGCAGTAGCCTTAGCAAGTAGAGAAGTAGATGGACGAATAGATTGTTTAGCACGAGCAGGGGAGGATGGATTCCTAATGGACACAGGGGTGACCAAAATAGGAGAAGTGGAAGAAGTGTTTGGCTGGTCCAGTGAATGGAAAGCACGATTGGCATCAATTGCAAACAATCTGCGCTTCATTGATGGCCAGAGTTGTTCAAAAAGGGGATGGATGGCACGACTAGAATTAAAGGGGGCTAATGAAAATTTACTCGTCAAAAGAATGTCGCGAGCATCTATAACTTATGCCTCTGCCTTATTAATGGTGTGAAAGTGGTCTATCAAATTTCTTGAATAGTAAGGAGGAACGGGCCAAGTTTGGCCAAAACCAAGTTGGCAAGCAAAAAATTGGGGAGCATATATTTCAACCCCAGCTTTGGCATTGGTTCCAGTTAAAATATCATGGAACAACTCCTTCCCAGTCAAAAATTGAACCCAAACGAGCAGAGAGGCGCTCGCACTGTCCAAGGTGGATGGAGCTTGCACATAATCTGGAGTCAAATGAGCAGGAAAAGGAAAGAAGGAAGGAATTGAATTTAAGGTATAAAGAATGAAAAAATGTCCCTACTGAACATATTTACAGGGCTCAATGGGTCAATGGCTAGCCCATAGCAGCTAGTAGAACGAAGAGACATGGATGGAGCACCAAGTGATGGGAAATATGCTCTCAACCACAGTTGAGTGAACCAAAGAGGCCCACTGTCAGTGGGAGATGTACCATTCTTCAATTGAAATTGAAGAGAAACCATGCCTCTATAAAGGGCAGCCAAAAAGAAGGAACACAAATTTAAAGGCCTACCACGCACCAATTCATGCGCTATGGGTAAGTAACTCATGGAAGGCTTCATACTTGGCACGCAAAGAATATATTTATATAGCCAAATCTGAAGAAAGGCCACACGCTCAGCATGGAAGGTTCAGCGCTTGAGTGATTATAATAGCCTTGCAGGCTTGAGTAGGACTCAGTGAGTTTCTTGTCAAATTTCGGGGCTACACCGGAAAACAAAATACCAGGAAAAATGGTGTCGCCCAAAGGTGAAAGATTTACTAGGGCCCCAACATCCCTTAAAGTAATAGACACGGGACCAAGAGGGAAAACAAAAGTATTATATTCAGAAGACCAAAAACTTAAAGCAATAGGAAAAAGCACTAGGTCAAAAATTGGGGGTTGAAGAGCGATTTCTAATAAATCAGAAATCCTAGCACGATCAAAAATCGCCTTGGTAGGACCATGGTCCACAAGGCGAGCATGCCATCTAAGAAAAATAATATCAGATTTAGGCCAAGTGCAAATACCTTTTTCGCGAATTGACCTCAGCGGCAAAGAGTTCAGGAACGGAGGGCCTTGAGTGCAAGGGAACAGCTGGCCCACCGCCACTTGTTCGACGGCTTCGGCGTTAATGAATGATGGACCCAGATAGAATTCATTGAGTTCGGCATTGGCTGGTGCAAGGAAATTCGGATTTACATATGGCCGAATAAGGATTTGCTGGAAATCTTCGAAGTTAAAAGAGTCATCAGATTGGGTTTGTGGAGCCGCCATTGGGAACGAAATACAGTTTTGTTAAAGTTTGCTTGAGAAACACAGCAGAGAAGCAAGAAGATGAACAGTAATATTGCGAGAAAGAAACGCGAAATAATGAGGCGTGATTTAATGATGCGATGAAATGGCGTATCTTTGGGGTTTATAAGGGTTTGTAACGTCGTACCTTTTCAGGCTATGGAAGGAAATAATGATTGAAATTCTTGGGAATTTCAAATATTGCTAGAAAACACAAAATAAATATGGCAAAGATTAATAATTAGTATTAATTCTGCCATATTGGGGGGTAATTGTTGACATACTAAAAGTGCAGCTCAAATCGAATAGCCCAAGGAATGAAGCCCAATTGAGGAATTCCCAAATCAAATAGCCCAAAGAATGAAACCCAATTGGGCAATTCAGGATAAAAGTCCAAACATGGTTATTAATGAATGCAGTGGAAGCCCACGAACACAGTAACATCATCGCCCAAGCTTGCAAGACGCCCAAGATCTAAGCGAATGGAGTGCCTTACAGTCGCCCAGAGCGATGACCCTGTTCTCGTCCATACCTTCGAATCGCCCAAGATCTTAGCAAAACATAAAATATTATGGTTATCCAAAAATACAGTTATGGAAGTAGTTATTGAGTAGTCTTATCACATTCCACGATTCAAGGAACCCAGTTGAAGGCGGTTGAACGACAAAGAGTAGTGATAGCAGTTAGAGACGGCAGTTCCACGACAAATTATCCACCATAAAGAAAGTGGGTAATTATAAAGCAATCAAGCAATTTCCAAACGGTTTGTCACGAAAAAATCATCAAGGGAATATAAAAGGAAGAGAAGACATAGAGAAAAGGACCCCGAATCAAACACTCTCAAACAGAGAATGTGTAATTTCAATTTCTTAGTTTAAATTTAAACATTTCTTTCAGTACTCATGTGCTTGCGCCCCTTGGAGGCATTCTGTTTAGTTCCAATTGTAAATCATCGCCAATAAAACACCCCTTTTTGGGACTTTGTTTCAAGAGGTTTGTTCCTTACACAATCGTCTGATCCCTTTTTAATTGTTAGCGACTACCTGCACGAAACAACTTCACTATCAGTCATTTCCTTTAATTTAAATGTTTTTTGCATCTAATTTGAAGGTTGGTGATTTCGATAATGGTCAGTTTGGCAGAATATTAATTTTGTTGCTCAACTAATAACATTGACTCTATGGAGCCTTTTTAAATTATAAGTGGACAACTCATGTTCCCTCCATTCTTTATAATTAATAAATCTTTCATTGACATAAAAAGTTTGTTAAAATTGTACGCCCCTGTTTAAGCCCTATTTTTGGGTCAAAATATATTTTGAAATAATATTTTATTAGAGAATGTATGGTTAAAAAATAAAAAAAAAATTTAATTTACGTGTAAAATTTGTTTACAGGAGAATGCGTGGTTGGAAATGAGTTCTGAAAAAATGGGAGCCAAACATAGACTAATATAAACATCATATTTGTAATAATCTGCATTTGTGATTAATAAAAAGAATCTCGTTTGTTGTGAGATCTCAATCTTTACTGCATTTGTGATTAATAAAAAGAATCTCGTTTGTTGTGAGATCTCAATCTTTAATCCATTTTATAATGTTTTGGTTAAGTGGATGAACATTTCAATAAAGAAGATAAATTTCACATGTTCACATGTTTAGTTTCCAAAAAATTGGTTGGATAAGTCATGAAATACAAAGTTAGGAGGCTGCTTAGTGGGTTCATTTGGTCTTAGATATTTTATGATTTTTTTGATAGAAGATTTTGGAGGGAGCGAGTGCTTGGAATTTGTTTGGTATTTTTCATTTTTTATTTTTTAATCCGAATTTGGAATGCCAAATAGTATTTGAAAACTTTCGGGGATTAAATTTTTAGCTGAAAAATATTTTCAAGTATCATGTATTTTCAAATTAAGAAGTAGGCGTGAAGGGACTGGCAAAGGGTGCATATGGAAAGTCAATGATTGGTTATTCAAGAAAACAAAATCTAAACTTGAAATCGTTTGGACATGGTTAGTTTAGCAGAAATGATAAAGAGTTGAGATTTATGTTTACCACAAAAATAACCACAGAAATATTGCTCTAGACGCTTCTTTCTATGGATAATGATGTCAATAGAATGGCAACAAATCTAAACTCGAAGTAATTAGGACGGTCAGTTTGGTACATATATTGTTGAAAAGATGAGATTATGTCTACCACAAAAGTAACCACGAGAATATTGCTCTATAGATGCTTCTTTCTATCGACAATGATGTTTGGCAACAAAAACTAAACTTGAAGTCATTTGGACATGGTCGATCTCACACAAATGTTGAAAAGTTGATATTTATATCTACGACGAAAATGACCGTGAAAATATTGCTCTAGAAGCTTCTTTCTTGGATAACGATGACAAAGTATGCATCAATACTTGTTTTTGCTTACATTGATCGACAGTGGGTATTCAGACGAAACACACACATACATTCATACACAATACTTGGACTATTGCCATGCTTATATGCCATTTGGTATAATTTTAAGGTCTTGATAATTCTCTTTTGAGTCCGAAGGGGAGGGGGTTTTCTTCAGGGCTCGGGAGATGGAATAGAGAGGGCCCTACAAGTTTTGAATTCGCCGCTAGGGAATTCACACGAAAGAGAATGAGGAATTCTCAACGAAAAAAGTGCTCTCTGAATCGAACGTGAAAGTCGTTTTCAGAGCTTGACACCAAAATGTAGTATAGAGCCAAAATTTGTGATTCTCTTGTAACACCATCTTCAACTTTTCCACACTAAAAAGGAAGTGTTCCTCAATATTCTAAGACACTTTGCTCCGCCCAGCACAGATATATATAAGGTGGATGATGAAGTATTAGCTCATGAACTCTTATAAAATTTTGGCGCAAACGGCAGTTTATTTTACTTCTAGCTCATTTTGGACCCCTTTTTGGGACTTGTTCATGCCTACATTTATATCCTAACTCTCTTAACACCTCAAAGCATACCATAAACATTTAGGTATTTTAGATATCAATTGAAAAACACCATAATCAATCATCTTGGTAAGAAATTAAGAAAAGGTTCAAAGAATTATTGAAAATCCAAGTTTGAAGATTTTCGAGTTTATTGGGTTTCACGATAAAGATTGAAGAGATTTATTCCATCTTTATGTTCCTAGAATAAATTGGATATCTATGTCAAATTTTTCTTGTTTTTATTCATTCACCATGTTTCTAGGCTAACTTATATGTTAGAAAGAACAATATAGCTAATGGAAATCCACTCATTTTTAAGTCATTATTTTAAGATTTTCTATTAGATATTTTGCTAAATTGACATGGTTGACTTTTTTTTTTTTTTTTTTTAGCTAACGAGAATTAAATTGCATGATATATGTTACATGTTAAATCGAGAGATCACGTTTTAGAACATTCAGTCTTACTTTTTATTAATTTGTTGCTAAATTGAAATATTTTCGCTTTATTATACGGTTGTCCTAAGCTCTTATGCATCATTTTATAAACTATTAGTCGAGAAGAGGAAAATTTGATATGTAAATTAGTGAATACAAGACTCCTAACTATCTTTAATTGATTTATACCTCAAAACATGATATCTCCTTCATTATTAATGTGTATTCTATTTAGATAGAAAAATTCAAATTAAAAATCAAATTTTCTATCATAGTTAATAGGACGATATTGTACTCATCATTTCATTAATGGAAAAAGATGGAGTTACAGGGAACTAGTTCACAGGCCCCCGCCAAATGAGAGAGGAGGTGAAGGCGGGCCCTACCTTTTTTTGTTTTGTTTTTTTTTTTTTTTGTTTTTAATCGCTGTGCGACCCGAGCCCCAACATGGAGCTCGATTCTTCATTAATTGTTGCAGGATAACGTCGAATCATTGAAAGCAAATCAGATGGAAGTATTACATACGCAGTTTTTTGCCACTTCAAACTTCAGGCAGTGTTAACAGAATGTAATTGAATTTTCTGTCAATATGAATTTTCTTCTTAGGCAACTATACAAACAATTCCTCTGTCAAACACGGAGAGAGAGAAACAAGGTCAAGTGAAATCAGGAGTATGACACTTCCAATAAAGAGAAATCAGGAGTACAACACATTCAACGAAATGAAATAAAAATCTGGAGAGTTCAACATACAGCAAAATAAAGGGTTCAAACGAGTGCAAAATGACTAGGAAGAGGTGATATGTCTCCATTTATCTATACTTCACTTATTCAAGATCCTTGGCATTGTTATTCCTCGAATTATCTTCCTGCAAACATGGTTGAGTGAAACATATCAAACAATGCTGAAAAGTTGTCGTTCTTCATGTATATACACGCATGATTCATATGTGAAGTTTCAAGGTCACAAACTAAGAATAATATAAGTTTGTTCATCTAATTCTTCTCTAAGTGTCTGATTTAATTTGTATCATCCAGACTATTAGATCAGACAAATTAAAGCTGTTGTTGTATTGCCATATATGAAGAATTTATTAAATCTGGAAATTCATATGAAAATTTTGCTCCTCAAACTTATGGCAGATAGAAATGCCAAGTCAACAGAGAAAAATGTATTACCTTTGAAGTTAGAATTTTGAGTTTGTACAAACGTCGGATATCATTGACCCTCATCAGGAGGAAAAATGGAAAGCTTAAATTCCCTGCCTTTATTGGTTTGCTGGCCTTGCATCGCTTTTTTCAGCTTCTGAATTTCCATGGCAGAAGCAGCTGCTGATTTGTTGGTACGGTGCAGATCAATTATCTGGAGGCTTGAAACATCTGCAAGGCCCACTGGAACTTCTCCGAGCTTACTGCAGTGTCTAAGATAAAGAGACTTGAGTCTTGGGAAGTGACGAGCAGAAGCCACCCAAGTAACTAAATTTGTCCTTCCCATTTGCAAGACTTTGAGAACACGAAAACCTCCATCCTCTGCCTGCCACCTCTCTCCATCGAATGCATAGTCTCTCAACTTCAGGATCTCAAGGCTATCCAACATTCCAAGTGTAGACATGTGCTTCCAATCAAGACGGGTGTTTTCAAGAGTGAGCTTATTTAGCTTGGGTGGAAATTGGTACTTTTGGGGAAACCTAGCTATTTTTCCTTCAGATGGCGGCTTAGGATGTACGTCATTCAATAGCTTCAGATTTTCAAGATAATCCAGTTTTCCCACAATGTCAAATGAGTTCAAAAGATTAGCTAGTGGGCCACGAATACCCAATTTCTTTAGGTTAGGAATCCTTGCAAAGATGTCTTGTGTACAACTTTGAGGAGATAGTGTAGAAAGTGTTCTTACATTTCCATTTATCAGAGAACCTTCTGCATTTGTACTTTTATTAGCAAGAAGAGGGACCGGCAGAGATGAGGATGTATTGCTATTTGTTTTTAGATGCCTCAGTCTCATCATCTTCCATATATCTGCTTTGATTTCTAGAGTTCGTGATGACGTTTGAACTATAACAGTTTGCAGGTTCCAAAGTCTGGAAAAGGTTTCAGGAAGAATCTTGAAATGACACGAGAGAACGAGATACCTCAAATGAATCAGTTCAGTTAGGTCATTAGGAAAACGAGGGAAATAAATGGCTTTACCATCTAACACCCTGAGCAATTCAAAGTTTCCAGAGATGGAAGAAATATCAGCAGGAGGCAGGTCAAAATCATCAGAGGAGAAACACAAGAAAGACCGAACATTGGGACCAATTGGTTTTGAAGAGAGATAGCTATAAACACAAGAATGAATACAAAGACGACGGTGCTTTTGCCACTCATGGTCAGACGGTGAATATTTACTTGGATCAAACTGTTTAATTTCGTGGAAAAAATTTTCTTCGGCGGCTTGCATCCTGCAAAACACATGTAGCATGTCATGGACATGACATGTTTTTATTTTTCCATTCAATCTCCTTTCTCCAACCATGACCAAATTCCTGTTGACAAGATCCTCTAAATACTCCTCTGCTCTACCCTCCAAACTTATTCCCTCAATTTCCTGTATGAACCCTTCCGCGATCCATAGACGAACAAGTTTCCAAACTGGGATTTGGAAGTCTTCTGGAAACATCCCAAAATAGAGGAAACAGGCTTTCAAGTGATAAGGCAAGTGATTGAAACTCATTTCTATAAAATTGGCCATGGTTTTCTCCTGGTCAGAAACTATATACGCATCCACACTTCTAGCAACATTTTTCCACCAATGAATTTCATTATTATTATCTCGTAGAATTCCTCCAATCACCACTATCGCGAGCGGTAATCCTTTACATTCTTTGGCAATATGCTTTCCGTCCCCTTCCAACTCCTCGGGGCATTCCTTCGAGTGGAGTGCCTTCCATTTGAGTAGCTCCCAGCTCTCTTTATCATCTAGAAAACGCAAATCATGGGGCTCCAAGTTGCGTTTAGCATGCCTAGCCACTGTCTTCATACGAGTGGTTAGTAAAATTCTACTCCCGTTCTTCTTGTCCGGAAAAGCAATTTTGAGACCATCCCAGGCCTCATTAGACCACACATCATCCATGAAAATTATATACTTCTCTTTCTCCAAAACATGACGAATTTTTCCAGCTAATTCCTCATCATCCATCTTATACATGTCATCACTCGGAGGATCAAAATGTCTTAGAATATTGAGGAACACATCCTTTCTACTATATTCTTGAGAAACGAAAACCCACACACGATTGTAGAATTCATATTTTATGGTAGAATCACGAAACATCATTTTAGCCAGGGTTGTCTTACCAAGACCAGGCATACCAACAATTGATATAACTTCAAGTTCCTCCGAACCTTCAGTGAGAAGTTTGATTACTTTTTTCGCCTCATCTTGAAAGCCCACCACGTTGTCTTCCTCTACAATGGGAGCCTATATTACAGTGAAAACGGGTCATATTTTGATGACTATAACGAATTGTATATTTGTCCATAATCTATATTTTAATATATAGACATGTCAAAATCCATTAATATCATTAATTGGTGAAAATTATTTGAGAGTAGACTTTTAGAAAGCTCTGTGAAACACTCCTTTCGCTTAGTAACGATAAGGGGAATAAAAAATTTAAATCATATTATTAAAAACTAGCATAAAATGAATCAATACTTTAAACAGCAAAGGAGAATTAAATTCGGTGAACTAAATTTTTGTTGTATATATGCGTAGTATTCTGCTTCTTGTGAACAAAAATACTCATGTAATATCAAGAAATGTACATACAAGTATTATTATCCAAGTTGTTATTCTTAACGCCTTAATCTAAATGATTAAAAAGACTAGTAAAACATTTTTCTAGTATGAAACCAAAAAAAAAAAAAAGGGGGAGGTAAATGCAATCTAAAGCTTCGATATTGCAAATTTAATTAGAGTAATAATGGCGTAAGTGTTTTACCTCTCTCTTTTTAGGGATTCCGGCAAATCCCTCCCCTTCTTGCTGCAGGGCCTTAAGTATAAACTCCTTCTTGTCGTCGTGTATCTTTTTCACCTCAGCGCTGATGGTCTCAATATCTCTCCCCACATTTCGACGAGCTTTGGTGTGACCCAATTTTTTTATAGTCTTCTCAATGCTACCCTGGGCCTTGCGTGCAGCTGACTCAGAAACAAATCTGTCTATAATATCTTCCGCCTCATATACAACGTCTCTGATTTGGTTCATTGTAGTTTTTAAGAAATCATTCTTGTTACGGATTTTTGCAGCATCCTTGAGTAAGGCTTTGAACAAATCAATATTTTTGTACAGAGAATTCACCTGTTCCTTCACGTCAAGAATCAGATGAGCATTGTATAAAAGCAGATCTTTCAGATTTTGCAGCAGAAATTCTACAGAAGCTTCCGCCATATTGTGTTTTTTCTTTTTTCTTTCTTTGCAAGGTGGAAAAGTTGAAGATGGTGCTACAAGAAAATCACAGACTGCAGGCTCAGCTACACCAGGTGGTGTGAAGATGTGAAAGTTTCAATATGTGGAATTGCTTTGGGAAACCTTGGTAGGGCTTATTTGTGGGGGCCACGTTGAATGGATAGCCTGCAATTCCCAGACAAACACGACATGATTGACTGTTGGAGAGTTGTGACAGGTACCCAAATCTAATTTCCCAGTTCACCCTTAAAATAAATGGTGGGAAGTTATTTAAAAGTTAAGGGGGTGTTCTCTTTGTGTTTCAGTTTTGTGTTTTGAGTTTTGAATTCATTTTGAGTTTTGTATTTTGAGTTTTTGTTTTGAAATTCTTGAAAATGCGTTCTTTTTGTTAGTTTCTACTCGACAATATAATGTAAAGATTTTAGCTTCTTCTTTTTTTATTTTTTTTGGGTCCATTTTTAATATAGTACTTTCTATTCTTTAAACTAAAATTATCTAATGTCTTATTGCTTCACTTGTTGGGCATGTTCAAATGTTAGAGGCTGTTCTTTTCGTGTTTCAATTTTATAGTTTTGAATTTTGAATTCATTTTGGATTTTCTGTTTTGAGTGTCTGTTTTGAAATTACTGAAAATGTATTTTTTTGCCATTTTGGAACCATTTCTCGTGTTTTCAATTTTTTCAAGTTTTACACTGAAAACGCCCAAAACGACAAAAAAGTCGTTTTGTGTTTTCTTCACAAATTTTTTTCGTTTTCGAAAACGTTTTCGAAAATTCGTTTTCGAAAACGGGAAAGAGAACACGTTTTCACCGTTTTGAAAAATCGAAAACAGAAAACGACCCGAAAACGGTAAAGAGAACAGGGCCTAAGTGCTTGTTTGATAAGAAATTTGATAATGATTTTTTGATCATTAAATATAAAAGTGGATTTTACTTGTGAGAGAAAAGTTTAAAAATGATGGTTGAAATAGTGAAATAATGATCAAAAATGACGATTAAAATAGTGAAATAACGATTAAAAAATAGCCAGATTATTTTTGGAAATTAGTTTCGAAAAATGAGGATGTTTTTGACCTTTTGAATTTCAACGTGTTTTGCAACAATTAAAAGGCTGGCACAGTTCTGTCCACTTGTGATTTTTTAACAATTAATTTACTGTTTAAAAAATAAAAGCTGGCAAAAAGTTGGAATAATGGAAAACACAAATACAGCAAAAAAAATTAGAGAAAATTGTAGCAGTGGTCCCAATTTTTCTCATTTTTTGCAGACTTTAGCCAACCTTCATTTTGTGTCAGAAAAATTCCTAACCTTTCATAAATATGCAACTAAAGTCCGTTTGATCGGCAACTATCCAAAACATCGTCAGTTAATTGGAAAATTTAAGGAATCAACATCCAATAAAATCATCAAAAATATCATCCAAAAAAGTATCAACATCCAATAAAATTGTCGCGATAACAGATAATTGAAGAAATTTTCCTTGTCAACTGACGGTATTTTAGACTGTTTTCTTCCAAATAAAACTCGTGTGTATATTTATGAAAGGTTAGAAACTTTCGCTGATATAAAATAAAAATTAGAGTAAAACCTACAAAAAAATTGAAAAGGTTAGGAACCTTTGCTGCACTTTTCCCAAAAAATTATAGCAAAAGACATATAAGAGTGTAATAGTTTAATGATATATGTCTCATTGGCTCACATTCTTCTTAAATTTTTCAATCTCATCTTCATTTTTTGTAGACCGTAGACCCCACTTCTGAAATTATTAATTTTTGTCTGACACCAGAGTTGTCATATTTTTTTTTTTTTTTGATAACCCAGGTGTCCCAGCTTAGCCGGACTAAATTCTGGACCTCTAGCCCCCGGTCCCTCAGTGACTAGTGGAGGTAAATCGCAGGTTGTGCCCTTGTTGGTTCCCAGGTTCCCACATGGCTTTTACTCCTTCCCCAAAGGAACCCTCCTCCATGGTTATTACATCACCAAGCTGCTCCAACCCTTCCTCTGGTTATTACATCACTTGGCTGCTCCAACCAGAAATCGAACTCCCCACACTTGGTTCCAGAGCCCCCCAATGTGATTGTTCCGTCAACTTGGATGTGCCCTGGGGGGCAAGTTGTTGTCACATTTTGACTATTCAATGAAGTGTTCCACATATAAAATCCATCAATTCACATTTATGCCCTTGACATTATGGTTATAAATTTCACGTAAAATAGCCCTGTTTGAACCTCATTCTCTCATAAATTCTTTTTTTTTTTCAAAATTTTTTTAATAAAATAATATTACACACAAATTCAAAAAAATTTCATTAATATTTAATCACATATTCTTCATCAATCACTATATAAAAATATATTTTTTTGTAAATTTTTAATTACAAAGTTGAGCCCTGCTTGACGTCCAGGGCGACATGGGCTCAGTACGTGTATTTTTATCCCACAAAGTTAGGGTAAAATAGTCCTATATGCCTTAACGGCATTATCAATATTAACTTATTCTAACAGTTGCACTGCTTCATTCTATATTTTTAAATATGCCTACTACCGGAAAAAAATAAGATAAGATTTGATAAAAAAAAAAAAAAGAATTTAAAATGAGTTTCGGACTAGGCCAAATATTAAAAAGGAAAAAACATAAGCAGCATAAAATAAGTCATCCTTACTTTTTGCTCAAGAACTACGTACAAGTTCATCGGGACTTTTTATACATTACCTCGAAGATTTTATTTATATTTATTCGTTCATTTCGAAGGAATCTAAGCTTTTATTCATTTATTATTCATACATTTTTTAGGACTTACAGCTTACAATCTATAGAAAGATATAACAAATATAAACTTTTGATCTCTTTGTCTAATTTACGTGGTTGTGGACAACAATTGCATTATTTTTCTCTCTGCTGCATTATTGCTTTATTTTCATGGTTTTCTTCAATTTTGGAATACTGTAATCTCTTTACTTATATCACCAACAGGAAAATTGCAATGCTGAAAACATGATACATGAAAATAGCTTGCAGCTTAAAATTCAATCCAAGGATATTTCATTACGGATTAATCAAGACGGATAGGGTCGGGGGAACCCCCGCCCCCCCATTGGCTGGGGCCTATCACCTCCTTGTCCATCAAACACATCCCATTCATTACTTAGCCCCGACCTTTCGTTTGAGCTCCATTAAAATGAGATTTGGGGGGAAACATGTCTGAAATAGTGATTTATTGAATAATGTGCGATTATAAAATAAGAAAAAATTTTGAATTTACAGTAATATTATTTTATAGAAGAATGTGGGGTTGAAAATAAATTTTAGAAAAATGTATTTAAAAAGAGAGAGAGAGAGAGAGAGAGAGAAACAAAGGAAATGTAAATAACCCACCTTGTAAGAGGTGCTTCTTTAATTTGTCTCCTCCCTTTAAAAGAATTAATGATTGCAATCCCTCCAGAAGTCTTAGCCCCCCGTTTGAGCCCCATTACTTGAAAATTGGGGAAATAGTATTTTTTAGAAAAATAAGTGGTTGAAAAAGAAGGAAAATTTTTCGATTTACGTGTAATATTATTTTATGAAAGATTGTGTGGTTGAAAATAGGAAACAGAAAAATGAAATGTAATTTAATTTAATTTAATGGGGATCAAACGGGGGCTTAATCACAAATTCAAAATATTGTAACTAATAAATCTGTTAAACAAAGCATATTTTATTGTTCAATATTAAGTAAAGATTACGTGCAAAATGATTGTATAAAGCGTAAAAACCTTAAAATTGAAAACACCGTAAAATACAAAACTATCAAGAAATTAAATAACAACTACACCTAACCCGTCCCTATCAGANGTGGAATTGCTTTGGGAAACCTTGGTAGGGCTTATTTGTGGGGGCCACGTTGAATGGATAGCCTGCAATTCCCAGACAAACACCACATGATTGACTGTTGGAGAGTTGTGACAGGTACCCAAATCTAATTTCCCAGTTCACCCTTAAAATAAATGGTGGGAAGTTATTTAAAAGTTAAGTGCTTGTTTGATAAGAAATTTGATAATGATTTTTTGATCGTTAAATATAAAAGTGGATTTTACTTGTGAGAGAAAAGTTTAAAAATGATGGTTGAAATAGTGAAATAATGATCAGAAATGACGATTAAAATAGTGAAATAACGATTAAAAAATAGCCAGATTATTTTTGGAAATTAGTTTCGAAAAATGAGGATGTTTTTGACCTTTTGAATTTCAACGTGTTTTGCAACAATTAAAAGGCTGGCACAGTTCTGTCCACTTGTGATTTTTTAACAATTAATTTACTGTTTAAAAAATAAAAGCTGGCAAAAAGTTGGAATAATGGAAAACACAAATACAGCAAAAAAAATTAGAGAAAATTGTAGCAGTGGTCCCAATTTTTCTCATTTTTTGCAGACTTTACCCAACCTTCATTTTGTGTCAGAAAAATTTCTAACCTTTCATAAATATGCAACTAAAGTCCGTTTGATCGGCAACTATCCAAAACATCGTCAGTTAATTGGAAAATTTAAGGAATCAACATCCAATAAAATCATCAAAAATATCATCCAAAAAGGTATCAACTTCCAATAAAATTGTCGCGATAACAGATAATTTAAGAAATTTTCCTTGTCAACTGATGGTATTTTAGACGGTTTTCTTCCAAATGAAACTCGTGTGTATATTTATGAAAGGTTAGAAACTTTCGCTGATATAAAATAAAAATTAGAGTAAAACCTACAAAAAATTGAAAAGGTTATGAACCTTTGCTGCACTTTTCCCAAAAAATTATAGCAAAAGACATATAAGAGTGTAATAGTTTAATGATATATGTCTCATTGGCTCACATTCTTCTTAAATTTTTCAATCTCATCTTCATTTTTTGTAGACCGTAGACCCCACTTTTGAAATTATTAATTTTTGTCTGACACCAGAGTTGTCACATTTTGACTATTCAATGAAGTGTTCCACATATAAAATCCATCAATTCACATTTATACCCTTGACATTATGGTTATAAATTTCACGTAAAATAGCCCTGTTTGAACCTCATTCTTTCATAAATTTTTTTTTTTTCAAAATTTTTTTAATAAAATAATATTACACACAAATTCAAAAAAATTTCATTAATATTTAATCACATATTCTTCATCAATCACTATATAAAAATATATTTTTTTGTAAATTTTTAATTACAAAGTTGAACCTGCTTGACGTCCAGGGCGACATGGGCCCAGTACGTGTATCTTTATACTACAAAGTTTGGGTAAAATAGTCCTATATGCCTCAACGGCATTATCAATATTAACTTATTCTAACAGTTGCACTGCTTCATTCTATATTTTTAAATATGCCTACTACCGGAAAAAAATAAGATTTGATAAAAAAAAAAAAAAGAATTTAAAATGAGTTTCGGACTAGGCCAAATATTAAAAAGGAAAAAACATAAGCAGCATAAAATAAGTCATCCTTACTTTTTGCTCAAGAACTACGTACAAGTTCATCGGGACTTTTTATACATTACCTCGAAGATTTTATTTATATTTATTCGTTCATTTCGAAGGAATCTAAGCTTTTATTCATTTATTATTCATGCATTTTTTAGGACTTACAGCTTACAATCTATAGAAAGATATAACAAATATAAACTTTTGATCTCCTTGTTTAATTTACGTGGTTGTGGACAACAATTGCATTATTTTTCTCTCTGCTGCATTATTGCTTTATTTTCATGGTTTTCTTCAATTTTGGAATACTGTAATCTCTTTACTTATATCACCAACAGGAAAATTGCAATGCTGAAAACATGATACATGAAAATAGCTTGCAGCTTAAAATTCAATCCAAGGATATTTCATTACGGATTAATCAAGACGGATAGGGTCGGGGGAACCCCCGCCCCCCCATTGGCTGGGGCCTATCACCTCCTTGTCCATCAAACACATCCCATTCATTACTTAGCCCCGACCTTTCGTTTGAGCTCCATTAAAATGAGATTTGGGGGGAAACATGTCTGAAATAGTGATTTATTGAATAATGTGCGATTATAAAATAAGAAAAAAAATTTGAATTTACAGTAATATTATTTTATAGAAGAATGTGGGGTTGAAAATAAATTTTAGAAAAATGTATTTAAAAAGAGAGAGAGAGAGAAACAAAGGAAATGTAAATAACCCACCTTGTAAGAGGTGCTTCTTTAATTTGTCTTCTCCCTTTAAAAGAATTAATGATTGCAATCCCTCCAGAAGTCTTAGCCCCCCGTTTGAGCCCCATTACTTGAAAATTGGGGAAATAGTATTTTTTAGAAAAATAAGTGGTTGAAAAAGAAGGAAAATTTTTCGATTTACGTGTAATATTATTTTATGAAAGATTGTGTGGTTGAAAATAGGAAACAGAAAAATGAAATGTAATTTAATTTAATTTAATGGGGATCAAACGGGGGCTTAATCACAAATTCAAAATATTGTAACTAATAAATCTGTTAAACAAAGCATATTTTATTGTTCAATATTAAGTAAAGATTACGTGCAAAATGATTGTATAAAGCGTAAAAACCTTAAAATTGAAAACACCGTAAAATACAAAACTATCAAGAAATTAAATAACAACTACACCTAACCCGTCCCTATCAGACACTCTATATTGCCCAAAAAAAAAAAAAAGGAAAAAAATTATGGCAAGGCTTTGTTCAATCTACTAATAGAGTAACTCATCAAAATAAAAACAAATTTAATAATGTAAAATTTCTCTACTCTTCTGGGAATTACGCTCTCCTTATTAGTCAAGGTTGAATCACTCAACACTCATCTATGCAGGGCTCAGATAAGTTCCATAATATAAGGCACATATTCTGAACTAATACTTAGGACAAATATATCATGTGAACACGTGAAATTTATCTTCTTGTATGACTAATGATAATCCATTTATTCAAAATGATATAAAATGAATCAAAGATGAGGGTCCCAGACAAGTATGATTGTTTTTAAGTGGAGTTCAGCGCAATCGAAGATGTTTACACTAACAATTTTAAAAGACTCAATAAAGTCAATAACGTATTATTTTATTACAAATGGAGTTTTAGACTTACAATATAAAAAGACTCTGTAATGTCAATATTGAAAAGAACAAAATTAATGTTGTTACATTGGCAAACAAAAAAAGAATTAAATTGTGTCATACCTACCATATTCAAAGTATGGAATACTATAATCTCTTTTCCTATATCGCCAACAGAAAAAATTTAATGTTGAAAACATAATACATGAAAATAATTTTCAGCTTAAAATTTAGTCCAAAGAAATTCCATTACTTAAATATCAAAAATTAGTTGGCATATTAAGGATATGTGAACAACCCACCGTGTAAGAGGAGCTTCTTTGATGTGTCTTCTCCCTTTAATCGAAGTAGTCTAAAATGAAATAACGATTGCAATCCCTCCCGAAGAAGTTTTAGCATTCATTTGATACTCATTAAATTTTATTCCATTAAATTTTATTTTTATCTCTCATATTTTCAACTACACAATTTTCTATAAAATAATATTACATGTAAATTGAAAATTTGTCCTTCTTTTTCAACCACTCATTTTTTTAAAAATATTATTCCACTCATTTTCATTTCCCAAAAATGGAAGCCAAACTGGGGCTTAATCACAATTGGAAAGTATTGTAATTGATAAAATTGTTAAACATAGGCTATTCTATTGTTCAATATCAAGTAAAAATTACAAACGACTATATAAAGTGTATGAACCTCAAAATCGTAAACATAAAAGACGAAACTATCAAGAAACTAAATAACAACTATACTTACCCGCCCCATCAAACTCTCCATGTTGCTGAAAGGGAAACAAAAGTGAAAAATTATGGTCCGACCTCATTTAATCTATTAGTAGAGTAACTCATCAAAGTAAAAACCAATTTAATAATGTAAAATTTGTCTATTCTTCAAGGAATTATGCTCTTCTTATAAGTCAAAATTGAGTCACTCGACACTCCTATATGCAGGGTGAAGACAAGTTACATGATCTAGGGCACATATTCTCAACTTTTCTTTAGGACAAATATATCATGTGAACATGTGACATTTATCTTCACGTATGACTAATGGTAATTCATTGCTAAAGATTATCGAGATAATATGGCAATATAAAATCAAACAACAAGAACACAAGATTTACGTGAAAAACTAAAATAGAAAATATCACAGATTGTAGTTATATCCATAAATTACATGGCATCTGCGTGATGGAGAGAGTTCCATATATGCCGATGTGGCGTTGATATTCAATTGATTGGGTTTATTTAATTGAACAATTGCATATTAGATTTGGAAATTGGGTCTGCTCATTAGCTCATGAGTCCCATTTTCATTTTCTATATATATGATTCCATTTCACACAAGGGTGCGGGGTGAGGAGGAGAAGGTGACGTTGATATTATATTGGCGCTTTTTTTGAGGCATACAAAGGATATGTGAATGACCCACTTTGTAAGAGGCGCCTCTTTAGTGTGTTTTCCCCTTTAGTCAAAGTAGTCTAATATGAATTAATATTGAGGTCCCACCACAAGAAGCTTTAATCACAAGTGGAAAATCTTGTATTTGATGAAACTGTTAGACATGATTATTCTATAATTCAATATCATGGTTATTTGAAAAGTCAAGTCCGCTTTCTATTATTACTTTATAATAATTACATTTAAAAAGTTGTAGATTCCAATACTGTACTTTTTAATTCATTTGAATAAAATTTGAATGGATGGACCATTGATAGATAAAATATATATTAAATAAAAGATGAAGATAAATCAATAAATATTTAAAAAAAAAAACAAAATGAAAGCCAAAAAAGAGATTTTTGTCGGAGCATAATAGGGAGCATTTTTATACACTCCAACGAACTTTCTAGGGAGCACATTGGAGCTTAATTTGAAAGATTCTCTCTCTAAAATAAAGATCATCTTTACATTTCAAGAGTTATACTCTTATTTGGTATTATTTTTAGTTATTTCCTACTATAGTTATATATAAGTGAACAATATTTACAAGATAATAATTTACATATAAGGGATAAGATAAAATATTTTAACTTTTAAATAGGGTCCATATCTACTTGCATGTCAAAGGCACAAAATTTTTCCTCAGAAAGAAATATAAAAATAGATTATAGATTAAGATCTCGCGATAAATAATATAGTTTTAATAACAAGTGGAGATTGTTATAAACTTTGAAGTTTACACGAACTCCCCCACCTTAAAAGAGAGGATCCCTCTTGAGGCAGAGATTTCACACTAAATTGGTTTCCTACTGTAGCTAAATTCGTTCAGCATTAATTTCACTGAAATTCCCCTTTAATTATTTATACTATTAATCCATAAAAATGAAATGAATGTGATTGCTTTATTGTTGTTGATTGTTGACTCACACAACTCATGTACTGTAGTTTGCTCGGTCTAAAAATATCTTGTCACTGTTCATTTAATTATATCCCTGCTACAGTAAAAGAATGAATGTGGCGAGGACTATTCATTCGGGACGTATTTTATATTTCTCTATTTTACCCATGAATATCCCTTAATAATACATGCACTTCTGAAATCACTACTAATGGTCTTCCTATGCATGTGTAGTGCTATTGTTTTGTCTGATTTAAATTTTTAAGTTTAAAAAAAATAGTTGACATTATACTACATAATATTTTTTTCTCTATCACAATAAAAGAGTGAATATGGAGAGCACTATTCATTAAGGATGTATTTTGTATTTTACTATTTTATTCTTGAATATCCCATAATATCTCACTTCACTCTTGAAATCACTATTAATAGTCTTCCTACGCGAGTATGATGTTGCTATTTTGCTTCATTTGAATTTTTACGTAAAGAAAATAATTGATGTCATACCACATAATATATATATTTTTTAAAATGACATAAATTATATTGAGAAATTGTCGTGAAAAAATAATAAATATTAATAAAATAATTAATTTTTTAAATAAAAAAACGAGTTATACGCAATTTTTAACACACATATTTGATGTACATTTAACTATTTTCGATATTCATTTAGATCATTCAATGTGTCTATGACATAGTTTTCGAAATGAGTTTCGAGAGAATATAGAAGATTTATGCATTCGACTATTGTACAATCGTCAATGAATTTATAAAGTTTCGAAATTCTTAATTTTTTAAATGATGTATCTTTTAAAATTTAAAAGTTTATTAGGAAATATTCTAAATGACGTCAAAAATTATTATCGTGAAAAAATAATAAACATTAATAAAAATTAATTTTTTTAAGAAAAAAGACGATTTATACGCTTTTTTAACACACACGTTTGATGCACGTTTAACTATTTTCGATATTCATTTAGATCATTCGATATATCTATGATATAATTCTCGAAATGAGTTTCAAGAGAATATAGAAGATTTATGGTAGCTACCCCTTTACCTTAAAAGAGAGGATCCCAATATTACTATTTATCTTGAGGCGAAGATTTCACACTAAACTGGTTCACTACTGTAGCTAAACTCGTTCAACATTAATTTTACTGAAATCGCCCTTTAATTATTTATACTGTTAATCCATAAAAATGAAATGAATGTGATTTCTTTATTGTTGTTGATTGTTGACTTACACAACTCATGTATTGTAGCTGCTCGCTTTAAAAATATATTGTCACTATTCATTCAATTATATCCCTGCTACAATAAAAGAGTAGATGTGGCGAGTACTATTCATTCAGGACGTATTTTGTGTTTCTTTAGTTTACTCTTGAATTTCTCATAATATCTTACTTCACTGAAATCACTACTAACGGTCTTCCTATGCGTGTGTGGTGCTATTGTTTTGTCTGATTTGAATTTTTACGTCAAAAAAAATTAGACGTCATACCACATAATATTTTTTTCTCTATCACAATAAAAGAGTGAATGTGGCGAGCACTATTCCTGGACGTATTTTGTGTTTCCCTATTTTACCCTTGAATATCCCATAATATCCCACTTTACTCCTGAAATCACTACTAATGGTTTTCCTACGTGCGTGTGGTACTGCTGTTTTGCTTGATTTGAATTTTTACATAAAAAAAAAAAATAATTAGTTGACGTTATACGACATAATATTTTTTTAAGAAAATGATGCAAATTATATTGAGAAAATTGTCGCCAAAAAATAATAAACATTAATAAAATAATTGATTTTTTTAAAAGGAAAAAAACTAGTTATACGCATTTTTAACACACATGATTGATGAACGTTAAACAATTTTCGATATTCATTTTGATCATTCGATATGTCTATGACATAGTTCTCGAAATTAGTTTCGAGAGATTATAGAAAATTTATGCATTCGACTACCGTACAATTTTCGATGAATTTATAAAGTTAACTTGTTATTAAAAGCTTAATTATTTAAATTATGCCTCCTTTGACATTAAAAAAATTTAAAAGTTTATTAGGAAATTTGCTAAATGACGTCAAAAATTATTGTAGCGAAAAAATAATAAACATTAATAAAATAATTGATTTTTTTTTTAAAAAGACGAGTTATACGTATTTTTAATACACACGTTTGATGTTACATTTAACTATTTTCGATAGTCATTTAGATCATTCGATGTGTCTATGATATAATTTTTGAAATGAACTTCAAGAGAATATCGAAGATATATGGTTGATTTTTATTAAAAAAAATTAAATAAATCAGCCCAATGAAAAAAGAAAAAAATATTGACAAAAAAACCCAGTGAAAAAAGAAGAAAAAATTGACAAAAAAAAAATAATAACAAACAAAGAGCAACTCCGTGCATCACAGAGCAAAAGCATTGTGCCACAATAAATTTTTTTTTTCTTTTTTCCTTCTTGATTGATATATTTTTTATACAAATCTATTTTACCCTCATACCGTGACACGGAGTATGTTAAATAATGTATATTGTTTATTTCTTAAAAGTAGTTGCAATAAATCAAAGTAAAACCTAATACAATATTGAGAATTTTAATACTCAGTAAAAAAGATGTTGATTAATTTATTTGACGATATTGAATATTTTACATGTATATAAATTTTGGGGGATTAAATTCAAATATATCAAAATTGAGTGATTAAATAAAAATCTCAACCCTATTTAAATGGCAAAGTATTATATTGTGGCTTAGTTCGTGTACTGGCTCTATTAAATTTTTTTTCATTTTTTTTCTATTTTATTTTCAATCGCAGAAACTTCCATAAAATAATATTATACGTAAATAAAAAATTAATTAAATCAATTGGATATTGAACAGTAAAAAAAGGACTAGATTAATTACACAATTTAATTATATTGAATATAGTTATCATCAAATACGTTCTTTATATGTAAAATAATCACTCAGACTAAAATAATATTTGATATATAAATTATGAAATCCAATAATTTGAGTTTTTAATTCATGCATTAAGGGAACATTTATCATTTCCCCAGAAAATACATTTCAATTATAGCAACATAAAATTGAGGCTAACTTATTTTTCATCTTGATATTTTAACATATGAAAAAATTTTATATATAAAAGAAATTCGATCATTTTTAGGATTTTTTCTCTTATTGTTACTTTTTCCTCTCAATCAATTATTTTTTTAAATAATCTAATAAATTTTTTGACGTCATTTAGAAAATTTCCTAATAAACTTTTAATTTTTTTAATGTCAAAAGTGTGTCATATATCATTTTAAACAATTAATCAAATCTGTAGATTTATTGAGAGAATTGAATAGATATTTTGATACGTTTATAACTTAATATTACCTAAAAAATGACATAATGCACGGGAGGAAAACTAGTGATTTTAAAAGACTTGATAAAGTCTACAAATGATTATTTAAACAAAAATGGAGATTACTGCAATTGACGAAATGGCATGAGATTTAAGCCCTATTTGAGCTACATTAATGTTTGAATGAGAATGCAAAATATAGTCGTTACGTGTTCCACACAAGAGATAGAAAATCAAATATAGTGGTTTGATGTGATGGATAACGGTCATATTTTTCATTTTAGATGTACTATTGTCCATGTTTATAAAAAAAATGGACTTTGCGAAGTATATGGATAAAAAGTAGGTTAAAGTGATTGATCTTACAAAATATCATGTAGATGACATGAATAAAAATTTGAATATTCTACAAAATGTGCTAACAAAAATTATATTTGACTAATTTCAAAATAACAGACAAAATTAGTCGTAAAAAACCTTTAAATTCAAGGATAGTTTTATAATATTTTAAAGTTATATTCATCATTGACTTTCATCATGCACCCTTTGGAAATCCCTTCACACTAAAGTATCTGTTTCACAAAATTTATAAATTAAATTTATAAATGTCAAACTTTATTATTCAACCACATATTCTAATAGATCCATAAATACTAGGGGTGTAAGCGGCCCGATTTTATCGATTTTTGATAAATTTTCAAACCAAACTGTTTAAATCGGTTTGAGAAAAACCCAAACTCAAACCAAACCATTTTGAACGGTTTGAAAAAAACTCAAACCTAAATCTAATGGTTTAGTCCGGTTTTAAACCGTCGGTTTCACCATATATTTTTTTTTCTACTTTTATGTCATTAATTCATTGAATTTAATATATATTTATATTTGATTAGAAATAAATCTAAAACAAACTAAACCCCTGTTTGAACCAAATTTTGGAAACAAAAAAATGAAAATTTGTACCATTATCCCAAAAGTCCAACCGTCTTTGTTGACCTGCTGTTTCATGTGTGGGACCTAGCCACCTCTCCAACGATCAATTTTCTCGTTATGATGATATGAAAAATATGGCTCAAATAGAGGCTAAATATATCTACTTTAAATTTAAATACTAACTAAATCAAAGAAAAATTACAATAAACTAAAACATAGTTTTTTTTCATTTTTGTTCACCTTTTTTAGGCTAATGACGATATAATAACGTTACAATATAATTATACTAAATTAGATATAAGGCCCAAAAAATATAATGATGTTCAATAAGATCTCGTGATCATCATATCTGAAAAAAGGATACTGATTAGATAAAGAAAATAACAAACCACAGTAATAAAACAATTATTTATAATATCTAAACATGACAATTACACAAGTTTACGTTTGTATAATGTTACAAAACGCATTTAGTTTCAGATTCTTACCTTAGTTTGTTCCAAAAAAATTATTGATCTGAAACTTTATTCGTAGCAAATATTATCACCGAATGTCTAGGATCTCTTTGTCTCCGATTTGGTATAATAGACTACTATTCAACTTTGAAGAGGCGTGAAAAATCTGAAAAAGAAGTGTGTGGTGCCGGTGGCTCAAGACTGTGTTGAATGTCGACTGGAATTCATCTAAATTCTAAAAAGGAAAATGACTTTTGATAGATTATGTTAGTCTTGAGAGTATTAGATATATATTAGGATTATTGGATGATGATGATGATGATGATGATGATGATGATGATGATAATAATAATAATAATAATAATAATAATAATATATCTGTATTATAAAATTAGAAATTGACAAAAATATCCACAAATGAAACTATTGAATTTTACATATTTCGATGAATTTTCAAAAAAAAATCATTTTTTCATATTTTTATTTTTATATATTTTTTCGTCGGTCCGATTTGGTTTTAAATCGCAATTAAAATTCTCAAACCTAAACCAAATCATTTTGACTGGTTTGGTTTGGGTCAAAACCATTTCGTTGATCGGGTCCACGCGACACCAAATCGATGGTTTCTAAAATGCTGTTTTCGTTCGATTTTTCGGTTTGGCGATTTTTGTTTACAACCCTAATAAATACTATGCACTTGTCCACTTCTAGTGTCTATATACTTATAAATTAAACACTTTACATATTCTTCCCAAACCGAGACTGAGTTTTTTCATCTTAAAAATATCTAATTACACATAAAATCCAGAAAAAATCCAATTGCTTGACTTTCAGTTATGTTTGGATTTGATTTATCCACATAATCCTTGTTAGATAAAAAAAACAAGGCAGAAAAATAAAAAATAGAGAAAAATTTTAGACAGATAAAAATTTCCATTATATGAAAAATTGTCACAATCATATAAAATCACACTCATCCAACCCTAATGTATCATAGGATAAACAATGTCGTAAGATTTACTACACCAACCAATCTTTACTCTTTGAACAACTCACAAAGAGAACAAGAAAAACATAATGCTAAGCTGATGACTTTTCTTCTTCATGCTTCAATGTCTCACTATAACCATCGAGACTAGATTTATTACTCAACTTTTTTCAGAACTGTAAAGTAAGTTGACCTATCTTTTTCACTTTGAATTACATTGTTGGGATCTCGGAATTCAATCAACAATAAACATCATTTAATCAAAAATTCCAAGGCAAAAACGCAAGAAACATAAACCGAAAATACAACCCATTAATGGCCAAAAATCTGGACAGCAACTTCTCTTGTTTATGGCTGATTTTCAGGCTCAGGAACAGCTCATCACCTTCCAAAGAGAGAGCTAGAAAACCGGCAAAGAACCTCCTTTGAAACCGCCACCACCGCAACTCTCTCTTCCACCAAGTTTTGAGAAACATCACCTATACTTAGCCACTATTTCAGGCCTAAGTTATGACAAGGGACACTCAAGAAGAAGCTCACAAGAAGGCACTCTCAAGAACACTCACAGTAAGGTGCAAAGGAGAGAGAAGTCTTGAGGAGAAGAGAAAGGGCCGAATTTTTAAGACAGAAAGACTTGTTTTTTTTTTTTTTTTTTTTTTTTGTGCCAAAAACGTGAGAAAGCCCTATTTGGTGGAAAATAGTCAAAGCTTCTCACACAAGCTAAAGCAACAAAAAATATCTCACATAGAATAAATCCCAACCGTCGATCCCATCCAATGGTCCACAATAAAACTAAACAAGCACAATCCATGTGAATGACTTAAATATAATGGAGTTAAAAGAACCATATTCTCACATTCTTCACCTTGGTTCTCATAACACTATCTCTCGGTTGCGAATTTACATATGGAAGAACTGTTCATCATCATCGCCCACTACCTGCAAAAAAAATTAACCAATGTCAATATATAATAAAGATAAGCACAATTTAAATTTACCTACAGGTAGAATTTTTGCCCACATCAGAGAGATTCCTATCAGTGTGAATTTTAACAAGATTAACTTCATCTTGAGACAGTTTCTCACGAATAAAATGATACTTCACCTCAATATGTTTAGTTCTTTCATGATAAACAGGATTCTTACAAAGCGATAAAGCACTTTGACTATCAGTAAACATAACAGGTGTATCATGCATAAAGTTCAATTCTTTTAAAATTCCTTTTAACCAGGTACATTCCTTAACCGCCTCGGTTATGGTAACATACTCTACCTCAGTACTTGACAAAGTAACTAAAGGTTGCAGCTGTGACTTCCATGTTATATAATTGTCACCAAGTGTAAAAAAGTAAGCTGTGGTAGACTTTCTGTTGTCCTTGTCACCAGCAAAATCAGAATCTACATACCCCTTTAGAGTGAGTTTTTCAAATCTTTTTTCATACACTAGACCGAGATTTAATGTACCAACAATGTACCTTAACAACCATTTCAAACCTACCCAATGGGGCTTTCCGGGGTTGGACATAAATCTGCTAAAAAAATTTATAGTATAGGCTAAGTCAGGTCTAGTTGTTATCATAGAGAACATAACGGAACCTATAGCATTAGAGTAGGGTATGTTCCTCATTTCTCTAAATTCCTCCTCAGTTTTAGGAGAATGTGCACTAGAAAGATTCATGTGAGCTGCTAAGGGAACGTTCACAGATTTTGATCCATTCATACCAAATTTAGTTATGACTTTGTTTAGATAGGCTTCTTGGGAAACGACTATTCTATTTTCAGCCCTATCTCTCTTTATAACCATCCCCAAAATCTTCTTAGCACTTCCCAAATCTTTCATATTGAATTCTGATTTTAAAAGGTTCTTCATCTTAGTGATTTCAGTCTTACTTGAACTTGCTAGAAGCATGTCATCTACATACAGCAACAAGTAGACCTCACAGCCCTCCTTACTATCATTATAGTACAGGCATGCATCATATTCACTCATTTTAAAACCTATCTTCAGTACATAGGTATCGAACCTTATGTACCACTGTCTAGGGCTTTGTTTAAGCCCATACAGAGATCTTTCTAATTTGCACACACAGTTTATTTGACCTTTCACCTCAAAACCTTGAGACTGACTCATGTAAATATCCTCTTCCAATTCCCCATGTAGGAAAGCAGTCTTGACATCTAGTTGTTCCAGTTCTCAGTTAAACTGAACAACCAATGCAAAAACCAGTCTAATTGTTTTGTACTTTATCACAGGAGAGAATATCTCATTGTAATCAACCCCCTCTTTCTGAGTAAACCCCTTCGCCACTAATCTGGCCTTATACCTAGGAGGATCATTAGGATTATTTCCTTCTTTCAATTTGTAAATCCACTTACATTGAACTATCCTATGATCGTTAGGTTTGTTAACCAACTTCCAAGTTTTATTCTCCATTAAAGATTCCATTTCTTCCTGCATGCTTTTAGCCAATTTTCAAAACATTTTTCATTAACAGCTTCTTCATAACTAGCAGGTTCTATCTGTTCAAGGGCTTCACCTGAAACCAAGGCAAAATCAGTCAAGTTCAGGAATTCATATCTAGGATTTGGCCTGATCTGCCTCCTCTCCCGATCCCTAGTAAGCTGATAATCTTGATTAGGTAGCTGATCATTAAAATGTTCAACTTCAACTGGTTCAAAGTTATCTTGAAGTTCAGTCACCTCTTCAGGTTCAGGTTCAATTTTATTTTCATTTTCATTTTCATTTTCATGATGTATAGGGTCATTTTCGTCATTCCCAGGTGTAGGTGAATTTAGCCTAGTCAGCTTCACCTCAGTCTGAATACTCTTCTCAATTTCAGATTTGTTAGTTTCTTCGATTTTCTGTTTTAGACATGGCATCTCAGATTCATTAAAGACTACATTCCTGCTGTTAATAATCTTAATGCCTTGGACCCCTAAAACCCCATAACCTATAGCCCTTCACACCCTCGGGATACCCTAACATCACACACTTGACAGCTCTCGGCTTAAATTTCCCTTCAGATTGGTTTGCATATGCAGCACATCCAAACACCCTCAAGTGTTCTAGATTTGGAGGCTCTCCCGTCCACAACTCCTATAGGGTCTTAAACCCTATACTGCTAGACGGAGACCTATTAATCAGATAAGCTACAGTACTTGCAGCTTCAGCTCAAAAGCCTTTCGCAAGGCCAGAGCTAATCAACATACACCTAACTTTGTTCATTATGGTCCTATTCATTCTTTCAGCGACCACATTTTGTTCAGGTGTGTATTTAACAGTTCTGTGTCTTGTTATACCTTTCTGCTTACAGAAGTTGTCAAATTCGATATTACAGAATTCAAGCCCATTATCAGTTCTTAACGTTTTAAGTTTCTTGTCTAACTGATTCTTAACAAACTTTAACTAAACCCTGAATTTCCCAAAAGTTTCCGACTTAGCCTTCAAAGGATAAATCCAAACTTTTCTTGAGTAATCATCCACTAAGGACAAGAAGTACTTGCTTCCACCAAATGTGGAGTGCTTCTCCGGGCCCCATAGATCAGCATGGACATAGTCCAATGGTCTGCTGGTCCTATGAGAGCTAGTTTCAAAGCTCACCTTATAGGACTTACCCAAAACACAAGTTTCACAGAATTCCACAGCTTCGATGTCATCTTTTCCAAGTAATTTCTGATTACTTAAATATTTTAGCCCTTTAAACCCAATGTGACCCATTCTATTATGCCAAAGTTCAGTTTTGTCTTTACTCACAGTAAGAAGGCTAGAATCAACTGGTATTTCAGTTCTACCCTCAAGATAGTACAGTCCATTCCTCTTAGGCCTTTTCATAACTATGAGAGAACCCTTCATAATTTTCAAAATCTTGTTATCAGACTTGAAGGTATATCCCTCATCTTCAAGAGAACCTAAGGAAATGAGGTTCCTCTTTAAATTAGGGATATATCTAACATTTCTGAGTTACGTGACGGCCCCATCGTATATTCTGATGGCTATGTCACCAACTCCAACCACATTTTGAGAATTATTGTCTCCCATGTAGACCTTCCTAGGTTCAGTCTCTCTATAGTTATAGAACCAAGACCTATGAGGGCACATATGGAAAGTGCGCCCTGTGTTTAGAATCCAATTTTTGTCAAATTCTTCCTCAGACACATTCATGACATGCAAACTATCAAATTCAGAAACAATAGCAGCATTATCAACATCAGAATTGTTCGAGTCTTTTTGTTTCCTTTTCCAGTCGAAGCAGTCTTTCTTGAAATGTCCTAACTTTCCACAGTGATAACATTTCTTACCGCTTTTATTTTTAGATTTGGATCTCATTTTAGATTTTCCTCTCCCCTTCTTATTATGGAAGTTAAATTCTTTCTTTTCAGGTCTTCCTCTAACAAATAGACTCTCTTCTCGGGAATGAGTTCTGTTGTCTCTTTTGAATTCAAGTTCTCTTAATTTTAAAGCATCGAAAACAATAGCTTGAGTGAGAGTGTCCCTACCATATTTTATGGCATTTTTCATTTCTCTGTAAGATTCGGGCAAAGAGTTTAGCAATATGACAGCTAAATCCTCATTGTCAAATTTTTTATCATTATGAGCTAGACTATTAACAATTATGCTAAAGTCACTCAAGTTCCCCTCGACATCCTTCCCCGGGTCCATCTTAAAACTAAACAACTTTTCCAACAGGTATATTTTGTTAGGTAAAGTTTTAGTTAAGAACAGGGCATCTAAAGCAATCCACAAAGCTCTAGCAGTTTTAGCACTATCAACTTGTCTTACAATGTTGTCAGATAGATGCAAAATTATAGAACTGTAAGCAATTTCATTCATGTCTTCAATTTCAGTTGGTTTAGCTTTTAACTCATCAGAAAATGTAGCGGGATCATCGAGAGCTTTAGCAACTCTCTGTTGGACCAAAATGGCCCTCATTTTATGTTTCCATATCGAGTAATCCTCCTTTCCATCGAATTGCGATAATTCGACCCTCGAACCCATTACAAATTCTGTAAAAGAGTGGCCTGTACTCGTGGACATAACAGAAAATGTTTTGAAAAATTCTTTTCCAGATGATCAATATAAAAATATGAATGCCGAGTTAAAAACAATTTATTTATTTTTTAGAAATGAAGCACAACAATGAAATAATCCGTTCACGAAACACAGGTATATAATACAGGTAAATATGCTTCCAGGTTACAAATTAATCACAAGAATTCAATCAACGGAGTTCACAAATAGGCAACCAAGCAATAATCATGCATAAATCGGTAAGAATACCAAACCTAACCTAACGGAGAGTTTGGAATAATCTTACCAAACTACTGTTGAAAAACAGTAAATATACCAACAAGTTTCTGAACCGAATCACTGTATACATCAAGCTAGGGGCAAAATCGTCCAAATTTTTATGTAAAACTTGAAAAACTAAAATAAACACATTAATACGTTCAGCATGTTAAACTAAAAAATCTGCCCGAAAAAACCTCGCCGAAGACCGCCCACGTGCCCCCGCCGAAAAATTCACGCGCCATCCCACTAGCACCTCCTTGATTTGCAGAGCACGCTGGTGGTCTCAGATTTTCCAAATTTCTTTTGGTTTGGTTGGAAATTGCATTTGAAGGTCTGATTTTCGCACAGATTTTGGACAGCCTTTTTCTCCTGTTTTCTGCTGATTTTTCTAGTTTGTTTTCTGCTGTTTTTCAGTCTCAAAACCTCCACAACTTAGCTCTGATACCAGTTTGTTGGGATCTCGAAGTTCAATCAACAATAAACATCATTTAATCAAAGATTCCAAAGCAAAAATGCAAGAAACATAAATCGAAAATACAACCCATTAATGGCCGAAAATTTGGACAGCAACTTCTCTTATTTATGGCTGATTTTCAGGCTCAAGAATAGCTCCCATGTCATGTAAATCACCTTCCAAAGAGAGAGCTAGAAAATCGGCAAAGAACCTCCTTTGAAACCGCTACCACCACACCCCTCTCTTCTACCAAGCTTTGAGAAACATCACCTATACTTAGCCACTATTTCAGGCCTAACTTATCACAAGGGACACTCAAGAAGAAGCTCACAAGAAGGTACTCTCAAGAACACTCACAGTAAGGTGCAAATGGAGAGAGAAGTCTTGAGGAGAAGAGAGAGGGCCGAATTTTTAAGAGAGAGAGACTTTTTTTTTTTTTTTTTGCCAAAAACGTGAGAAAGCCCTATTTGGTGGAAAATAGTCAAAGCTTCTCACACAAGCTAAAGCAACAAAAAATATTTCACATAGAACAAATCCCAGCCGTCGATCCCATCCAATGATCCACAATAAAACTAGACAAGCACAATCAATGTGAATGACACAAATAGCACTTAAATCTAATGGAGTTAAGAGAACCATATTCTCACATACATTATTATAGAACCCATAAAATTTATGCTCACCATTAATGACATACTAGAAAATGTCGAGAGCAATGTTTCCATTTTGTGGCACAAACTCTCTTGGTATTTTTCATGGAAGACCGTGATAATATGTGATTGATTAATAGTTACAAATTATTCATTATATGATTTCTATCCTTATAGAATGGGTGAATAAAATCATATTATCTAAACTAAATTAAACATGGATAAATGTGAAAGTTTACTTCGTAAAATCAGACAAAAACGGCTGGAAATTGGTTTAAAGGAGAACTAAAATGGTTAAGTACGAAATCATAAAGTGAGAAAACTGAATTTCGAGTCAACTTCGACTAAATATTCGAACTTGATTCGATAGTCAAATTATGAAAATAATTAGATTAACTTGTTCTATTCATCGAGTAGATCATTGTGATATATTTCGAACCTCAAAACCAATTTCAAATTAATGAGAAATTGAGTTACAAGTTTGGAAAGAAAAGAGGAAAAACTGGTTAGGAATTTACCCTACTCTACCGCTCGAGTGGTGAGCAAGCAGCAGTGTCACTACTCGAGAGATAGTCGAGTGCTAGGTGAACGAAAAGGTCCTTGCATAAATAACACCACTGGCGCTCGAGTGGCGCGCCAGCAGTAGGCGAGTGGTGGAGTAGGTTGTGACCCTTCGTGAAGGCTAGTGAGGTTTAGGACATGTTTCTTACTCACAACATCTCCTCTTTTATAAATAAGACAATTGAGACATCCTTTACTTCAACCAACCACATGCAATCATGGCATAACATAAAAATCATATTTTCTTAGCCTAAGTTCTACATGAAAATCTGTTTTCATTTCATTCGAAAGGAGTACAAAAGCCATATTTTTGGTTCATTGTTCTTGTGTTTTGTAGTCGTACAAACACAAGAAGATAGTCGTTTTATCTTGAGACTTGATTGCCATAATTTGTAGAGACTATTACAGGGCAAAATTGACTTAAAAGACAAGGAGTTTGACTCCTAAACTGGTTAGCACAAACACAAGGTAATCATTTCATTTTGATCGAAAGGAGAACAAAAGCCATCTTTTTGGTTTATTGTTATTGTGTTTTGTAGTGGCACAAACACAAGAAGGTAGCCGTTGTATCTAGGAAGTTGATTGCCATAATCTGTAGACACCGTTGCGGTGCAAAATTGACTAAGGACAAAGAATTCGACTTGCATCCATTTCCTTGGTGTTACTTTATCCGATTTCATTGGCTTTTAAACTTCCATTTCTTTGGTTTGTATTACTCAATTCCTTGCCATTACTATATCCAATTTTGGTAATGTTGATTTCTACTTGTTTAAACTGATTTTGTTTCGGTTTAGCTTCTTCTACTCCTCCTCCAATCTTGATTTTTGTTGGTTTGTTTTCTGCTTTGTGCATACAGAAATGAATATGATTAATAATATAGGTTCTACTTCAAATGATATTTCGAATACAGGAACTTTAGAAGGAGTTGTTCCTAACTTGGTTCCTACCTTTGTGAGTCCTCCGGTTGACATTGCCGCTCTAAAATTTGCCATTTTCAAAGTTCATTTTTTGTTTTGGGTGTGTGGAATTTTCATGAGGTTTAGATCTTCTAATCTACTTCTACTAGTGAAACATGATTTTTGTGTTTGAAGGCCAAAAGTAGAAATTTTCGTGGTAAGAAAGGATAGAAATTTTCGTGGTAAGAGTATAAATAAGATGATCTTGCTTGACCTCGTCCACTACCAAAACCAACAGAAACATTTCTAGCCACAAAACACCTCTTACTCATATTTTTCTCTTCCTTCTTTAGTTGCCGACTATGCTCTTTTTCAATAGAAAACAGCCCAGAAAAATGTCCTTGACGAATATGCTCTTTTTCAATAGAAAACAACCCAGAAAAATGTCCTTTTCCGATGACTTTATGGATGTGGTGATAACATGTTTAACGTATCGTTTTCCACAAATAATGCCAATCTGTTGACCTCAAAAAACGTGCTAACAGAATTTTTATCTCGTCCCCTCTATGTGGGCATTACTTGAATACTCGAACTTCCCATTAGGAGGCAAAGGCTACCGGTCGATAAAAAGGCCCAGCGACTATTTGAACTCTGACGATCAAGTCTACGACCGAATGAAATATAAAAAGTGTAAGAGACGGGTGAGGGGGTTTGGTTAGGATTAGAATTTCTTACCTTTGATTGTGAACAGATTGGTCTAGATATAGTGAAAGGAGACGGGCCAATTGGGTGCCAATGAAATTGGCCTAAATCCAAGCCCGATATGCAACTGTTTAATAAAATAGGCCCAATCAAATTGAATAATTAATACCAAGTCGACTAATGTGAGACCCCCTCTATCTGAGCATGCGACGTAATATAAGGTGTGACATAGGTCATACCAGAGTAGGAATAGGTTTGGGTTAAAATCACATACCACCCATTCAGAAAAAAAATTTGCACATCTGCAGGTAAGGTGGTCTAATTATAGTAGTGTTTCTTCCCCATATCAAAATTTTAGTTGTTTTCAGAGACGTTTCAAACAGAAAAAGGGGGTTGACTCTTTTCCTCTCTATTGTTCCCCACTTTCGGAGAAATGTAAACACGATCAAAACTCTAGAAATGGAGTTGAGTCGTGCAATTCTTTTTTAAGCTAGCAAGCCACCACAACTTTGGAAATTTTGTTAATGCATACTAATTAAGTACACCAGAAGGATAGAAGCAAGACCAGATCTCCTGAACAAAGCACACTTACAAGGACATCAGATGCACCCATCAAAGCAAAATAAAACATGAAAAGCTTAATAGGCAAATTATTAATCCCCAAAGAATCCATCTGCATGGCAATGCTGCAAGAAGGCCTAGATGGCTGAATAACAAGCAAGTCATGAATTGGGCCAAATTCCACTCGAAGAAAGAGGTTTACTGAAGGCCATGAACCAGAAGGAGAACTAAATCTTCATTATCTGAAAAATCAAAGGGCAAATAGGTAGTGGAGTGGGTTGAGAAAAAAATACTTTATTTATTTATTTATTCATTTTCTTTATATTTTTTAGTCATTTAGACAAAATCTGACATGTTTGGTATAATTGACTCGATAAAATTAGAATGATTCAAAAATCGAGACAATAATAAAGTTTCTCATATGCAACGTTCAGTAGTTTCCAATCTAACGTATCATAATAGATCAAATTCAATTGGTTCAATACAAGTGCTTGAGCAACCTAATTAATTTTTATATAAAGATTAAGACAATTTTTAAAAAAACCCAAGACATCCAAAGACATATATCGAAGCAGTTTATTATTTGTTTGTAAAATTCCTCACATTTCCAGTCTTAAAAACATGAGATAAACCATGCTGCGAATATTGGCTAAACTGAGAATGAATTTTGTGTTTGGTGAGGTGAATCTAAACAAACAATGTAAGAGTTGTGAGTAAAACAATTTTATTGGGATTAAACCATAAAAAAAATAGTGTTTATTTTGAAGTTGAACACTGCCAATTCAGAATAGAAATTTATATTCATTATTCCCACCAAATAAAGAGAAAAAAAGGAGGCGAAAGCAAAAAGAAGGGAAAAAAAAAACTAACCAGTACTCCATTGAAGTGGACTGCTTATATTCACCAATAATAAGAACTTGAAGACTATCATTTCCCAAGTTCTCTTGTTCCTCTTGTATTTGCTTTGCTGAAGTTATAACAGAATTACCACAGTGAAAAAGCTCGATGGATTGAAGAGTTGGAATTTCTCCAATACCACTAGGGATCTTGAGATCTCTGCAGTTCTTAATTACTAGGCGCTGAAGTTCTGGGAAGTGGATGCTGTCAGCTATCCAGTTCTCAAGATAGACTTCATCAAGTAACAGAACTTTCAGTTGAAGAAATCCTCCGTTTTTGAATTCCCACTTTGAGCCAGGGAATATTTGTTCTTTGATTTTCAGCACTTGAAGATTGGGCAACCAACCAATGATCTCCATTTCTTCCCTATTAAGGGTGCAACCAATTAAAGTTAACTTTTTGAGCGAAGGAGGGAAAGATAGGTTGTTGAAGATAGGAAAAAACCACCCATGAAATTCGTAAGTTAAATCTTCAAGTTTATGTAGACGAACAAGATTATTCATATCCTCCAATGGATATCTGTGATACACTCCGAGCTTCTTTAGATTCGGAATTCTTTTGAGGACCTCCTCTGTACATCTGAAATTCTCTATCTTGGTGAGTGTTTGTAGATTTTCTAGAACAATTATAGAATTCTCCCTCGCGTTTTCTGCACTAGCTGGAGGATCAAGAAATATTTGAGGCTTAATCACGACATGCCTTAACTCTTGCATTTCCCATATTTTTGAGGTCATAATACTCCTATCCTCACCCCCTATATGCGTAACAATTAAGGTTTGTAGGTGCCGAAGTTTGTACACAGATGCAAAAACCTTAGAATTATCTAACGTTGGGAAATAGAGGTACCGCAAGCTAACCAGTTGTTCCCATGCAAATGACATGCAAGCGGGATAATAGTATTTGTGGAATACTCTGACAAGCCTAAAATTTGAACTTTCTATTGTATCTGGAAACTTTCCCCAACTGAAAAAAAGAAAAGACCGTGGTAGAAAACTTGATGGTGTTTCAGCTTCAAGGTCAAGCTTCGTTTTATGAGGAAGAACAGTTACACGTCGTGAAGTAATATCTTTTAACTTATTGAGGAGATACCAATAAGTGGGGTGAAAAAACATCTCCTTTTTAGATTGTCTCACACACAAGTTCCTTAATAAATCATGAATCTTGCATGTTTTGATTTTGCCCATGGAGTTTTTCTTACCACCCAAAATAAGATTTCTCTCTATAAGATCCAGCAAATACTCCTTTGCCACATCTTCTAATCTTTTACATCGTATTGGCTTTAGAATTCCTTCAGCAACCCATAAATTCACGAGTTCGAAAACACTAATGTTAGAATCTTCTGGGAAAATTCCCATGTAGAGTAAACAACCTCTCAAATGATGAGGCAGATGTTTGTAACTTAATGATAGTACTTTTAAGCACTGTTCATCATTTGAAGTCAATGTTGAGTGCAAACTTTCCAAAATATCACTCCAATAATGTTCTGTTTTAATCGCCTTTGAAAGGAGCCCCCCAATCACAACAATTGAGAGTGGAAGCCCTCGACAATTTTGGGAAATTTGCTTCCCAATTTTATCCAGTTCAGGAGGGCAACAACCCTCATGACCGAACACTGTGTCACAAAATAACTTCCAACTTTCAATGTTGTTTAGAAAACGCACTTGATGAAGTGGAGGACAAGAGTTTGCATGATCAGCGACCTGCTCTAACCTAGTAGTCAATATGATTCGACTTCCATTATTGTCATTTGAAAATAATCGTTTCACATCATCCCATGCCTTCTTATCCCACGCATCATCTAGAACAATGAGATATCTCGTATGGCTAAGAGTCTTGTGTAAAAGCCCTTTTAATTTGTCACTAGTCGCTTGAAGCCTCATATTGTCAGGGAGCATTTTCATGGAATCTAAAATGTCTAATATAAGTTTAGACTCATCATATTCTTGAGATACAGTTACCCAACCACGAATATAGAAATGATCTTTAATAGATAAATCATCGTATATATTTTTGGCCAAAGTTGTCTTACCGATTCCACCCATCCCGAGAATGGAGAGAATTTGAAGTTTTGATGATCCCGTAATCAGCCGAGTCCTGATCTCCTCGAATTGATCATTAAGACCCACCATCGTGCTCGCGCCACTGAGAGTAGGTTTTGATGAGACAGCACCCAACGAAGTCCTTGGCCGCAGATCTCGTATGCGAATCTCGTCCTCAACCTTCATCACCTCTTGCTTAATGGAATGGATTTCTTCCATAACTTTCTCTAAGGCCTCATTGAAGGTCACGAAGCTCTCAACCAGCTGCAAACTTTCTGATTTTGAAAGAAGTCCATCCACCAAGTGCGATTCTACTATATCAGTAGCTCTGTAAGCTACATCTCTGATTTGACTCTCCAAACGTTCTACTTTTTCGTTGTCTTTTTGCAAAGAATCTTCAAGAAAATTCTGTAAAAAAGTAGCTTCTTGAAGAAGTGTTCCAATTTGCTGTTTGTCAGGAATCAGATGGTGGATTAGGTTCTGCTCAATGGTGTTAGTTAGATAAATAAGGGCAGCAAAAGCCATTTCTGATATCTGCTCACAGTTCTGAAGAACAGAAAAATGCGAGCAGTGAGAGAGTAGGGTAAGGGGTGTTCGGCAAAATTATATGAGCACTGCTACCCTCGAAAAAAAGAGTAACTTGCCATTTATTTAATTGAATATCAGGCTAGCAAGAAGAATTTTGCAAGAATATTCGTCGTATGACAAAGTTTTTTTTATAAAAGTTATAACAGATTCTGAATTTGAAAAATCGTTAAAAATTGATTACATGAAATATGTAATTATATTAAAGTTTGATTTGTGGAAAAATTCATAAAATTTTATCTAACTTTGAAAATAGATATAAATTTGTCATCTTTGACTGTTTATCAATTAAACTTTGATAAAATTATAATAAAACAATTTGTTTATCGGAGGATACGTGATTTCTCCAGATTATAAGCATTGAACATTATTTTGTTAAAAGAAAAGATTTTATTACAGTGACAATGAAAGAAAATTTTAAATTATTGGACTTGTTACATCTCATTTTACTAATCAGTCCGATAGTGACTTCGGTGGCTCTTGGTTCCCATTTGATTTGCAATTTTTTTTTATTTTTTATTTATTATTTTGTCTTTTCTAAACTAATATTAACAATGTTTTATTCCATAGACTTTATCAAACAAATATCGACTAATGTGTAATTACACTTTTTTTTTTCTGGAAATAAACTTTAATCCTTTTGTACTAGTTAACATGAAATTCATTTGACATGCTTTCTTCTTCTTTAAGGTGTTTAATTATTATCAAGGTGAAAAAAGAAATGATTGGTTCTAAAATTCATTTAAAAGTCAAATTTTAAACTACATGTTTCTTATGTAGTATTAAACATGTGTGCGCATGCCAATTCATTTATGCTCCCATGCTTTTGATTCCAAGTGCAATTAAGGTATGATTTATGTTTCATTTTGTTACATACCACTATAATTATTTCATTGGCCTTATTAAGTTGGTCTATACTTTTATTTTTAATCGATTTGGGATTTTATCCCTTGATATGTTCTTGCAAGATGGTGACTCGTTTGAGCAGACCAATTTTAAAATCTATATGCTCATTTTTTGAGTTTTAATCGAATCGAATTGCTCGTTGAAATTTAATGAGCTCTAATACCATGTTAAGATTTGAAGATCCATCTGAAAAGGTTGACATTTTAAGATGGAATCCTAAATCTTAACAATTGTTACAGCAACTATTTAGCAATTTGCAATTTCTTAATCCAGTAACGGGCTAGAAAAGTAGCTAGATTTGAAAGAAGTATGTGATGAAAAGTGAATTTGATGTTTAGCAATCGATCCTCCTTCTAAAATCAAACTGTTGATGGCAAAAACCATGGAGCTTTTTACTTTTATGGATTTGAACTAAATAAAAGTATTGTAATGCTAAAACTTTTTTTGTAAATGTATAGAGAGAAATATGAGTGTATACCCGGCCCTCATTCACCCTTTGTTCCTTTTTACTGGCTAATGGACTCAAACTTGTTGTCCTAGTCATGTCAACCTATGGTATATTGACCTATGGCTACTTGCCACCACCTATTTGAAGTAGTTTGATTGGTTGGTGACTTCAACTGCAGCGAGTCATTATAGTACTTTAGACCTAAGGTTGCATTCCACCTCCTATTTGAAAGAATTTGATTGGTTAGTGGATTCGGTTTAGTGGGTCATTATGGCATTTAGGCCTGTGTCCTTTGCCATCATGTCATTTCCTTGATTTATTGATTTCGCGGTACCTCTATTAAAGGAGAATACTTTTTCTATCGTGTCATGATGATGTTTTCTATAATTTGAGTTACGATATCCATCGATGAAATATTAGGTCAAGGTGTCGAGCTAACCTCTCAAAACTCTTCGACATTCTGACTTTTTGACCAAGTCATGGGGAGGCCTCATTCCATTTTGATTTCAAATTGACAACAACAATAATATTGCATATTCTTCTTCAAAAAGTTAAACAATAGGAATATTTATCCTGGACAAATTTACATGCTTTGTAAGTAGATAGACACCACTCACATATTTAAACAGAAAAATCATTTTCATGTGAAGAAGTCGTAATCAATGAATATTTATTTCCAATTTGAAATTATGTCTGAATGCAATAGCCAAGGCCGCAGATGGAAAGTCATAGATGAACATAATAGATATATAATATTATTATGCTATCCATCATTTCCTTTAATTTAAATGTTTTCTGCATCTAATTTGTTGGTTGGTGATTTCTGGCAGAATTATTAATTTAAGGGTAATTCCACTTGTACAGAGGATTTATGCTAAATTGTAAATGTAAACTTCATAATTATTATAATTCACGCTTGTGATTGCCCCGTTTGATACACATTAATGTAAAAATGAGAATGAAAAATATAGTCGTTACGGGCCCTACACAAGAGATAGAAAGTCAAATATGGTGGCTTGATGTGATGGATAACGATCATATTTTTTATTTTAATGAACAAATAATGGAAAACAAACGAGGCTAAAGAATCTTATTTGTTGTGAGGTCTCAATCTTAATCTATTTTCTAATGTTTTGGTTAAGTGGATGACCATTCCAACGAAGAAGACAAATTTCACATGTTCCCATGTATAGTCTCCAAAGAATGATTGGAAGCTGTATGCAGTTGGACAAGTCATTAATTTTAAGAAATTAGAATTTCAACTTTTCTGATTTCAAGAAAATTATATTAAAAAGTAGCTTCTTGAAGAAGAGTTTCAATTTGCTGTTTATCAGGAATCTATTGATGGTGTAGGTTCTGTTCAACAGTGTTTGTTAGAGAAATAAGGGCAGCAAAAGCCATTTTAGCATCTTAACACACAGCTGAAGACAGAAAATGTAAGCAATGAGAGAGTTGAGTTTTTCAGTAACCCTTTCATAGTAATTGGTTCAGAAATCTATTTTTAAATATCAACTACATGTTTCCTATGCAGTATGGGTGCATATGTCAATTATTTCATTAAATTAGTTAGGTATTTTATTTGAGAGTTGGCGCATTAAGCACAAACTTGCAATTTTTAATTCAGTAAAGGGATGGAAACTGAATTTGTACAGTCGATCAAATTCTATGGAATTAAACTCAATAAAAGTGTTATAATGCCAGAAATTTTGTTATTGTACAGAGAGAGTTCGGACCTCCGCTTTCATTCACCCTGTGTCCTGCCGCATCACGTGATCTCCTTGATTGGATGGTTTCGTGGTGCTACCATTAAAGAAGATTACTTCTTGTATCAATCATGTCATAATGATATTTTCATATAACGTCTCTTAAAATTTGAGTTTCGATCTCAATCAATGGGTTAGTAGAACAAAATGCCAAGCTAACTTATCTGGACAATTCGAAAGGCAGGTTCTTTTTATCAAGTTGAGGGAAGGCCTCTGCTTATCCAATGAGATTTAAGGTCGACAACAACAATAATATTGCTTCTTCTTCGCAAAAGAATTTAAAGTTTAGCAATACGAATTATCTTGAAAAAAATTTACATTGATATGCAAGTAGATATCCACCGCCACATATTGAGGGGGAAAAATTCATTTTCTTGTGTCGGAGTCCCAATCGATGAATTATGTATTTCCAAATGGTAAGTTAGGTGTGAATGCAATTGTCAAAGGCTGCAGATGGAAAGTCATAGATGAACATTAATAGCTGTAAAATATTATGAATAAAAATTTTGATCCTATCATATCTCACCAAATCATCTGCATGTAAACTGTTATACAAATTATTATGTACATGTAGAACAACCGAAATATTATCACGCTATCTGTCATTTCCTTTAATTTTTAAATTTTTTTTTTTTTTTTGTCAGTTGGTGATTTCGATAATGGTCAGTTTGGCAGAATATTAATTTTGTTTCTTAATTAATAACATAAATTCTTAATATTGACTCTATAGAGTCTTTTTAAATTATAAGTGTACAACTCTTGTTCTCTCCATTTTTTTATCATTGTATTAAACAAGTCTATTAAAATCATAAATGTAAACTCCATAAGTGTAATAATCTGCACTTGTGATTAAAAGATTCTTATTTGTTATGAGGTTTCGATCTTTAATCTATTTTTAAGTGGATGATCATTTCAATGAAGAAGATAATTTTTTCTAGTCTGCAAAAGATTTGTTGGAAGAGTGTATGCTCTTGAACAAGTCATTAATTATAAGAAATTTGAATTTTTACATTTCTGATTTATGAAATACAAAGTTAGAAGGCTGCTTGGTTGGTTCATTTGGTCTTATTCATATTTGTATTTGGAAAATTTTATGGTCTTTTTGTTGTAGAAGACTTTGGATGAAGCAAGTATTTGGAATTTTTTTGTTATTTGCAAGATTCTGTAATGTTCATTTCGATTTTGGAATGCAAAGTAGTATTTTGAAAGTTAAGTAATGAGAAATTTCCGGGTCTAAATTTTAAGCTGGAAATATATTTACGTGTATTTCCAAATTAAAAATTAGATGTGAAGCTATGGCAAAGGGTACGTACATCACTTTTCACATTTTTTTTACAGCACACACATATGCAAGTGGGTGGGGTCCATGATTAAAATAATCGTGGGCCCCGCCTTTGTGAGGAATTGTGAAAATTGTTGTAAACACAAACAACATTTTTGAGGGTACATATTGAAATTCAATGATTGGTGGTCCAAGAAAACAAAATCTATAGGATGTCATGCGTTTTGGATTAAAATTTGAGTTTAATTTAAATCAAAGTCAAACAATTAATATTAACTACATCTTTCATGGATCTCACAACTTTTCAACTGTACATTTCAAAAATTTCTATCCCAATTTTCCAAAAAAATATATTTTTAATCCTCACCAAACACCAAAATTGTAGTCCTTTGGACACGGTCAATTTGGCACAAATATTGAAAAGGTGTAATTTTTACCTATCGGGGAAAAAAAAAAAAGCAAGAAAGTATTGCACTAGACGCTTCTTTTTGGGGACAATATGACGCAGGGGCAAATCTAGGATTTGAAGTGAGCACGGGCGGCCGGTTCGTTGGTTGCAATAAAATATTTAAAATTAAATATAACAATTATTTTTGATAAAAATGAAAATATATTTTATGCATACACTTATGCACTAATTTAAGCAAGTGACATAGTGGCCAAATCTCCGTCTGCTTCAAACGAAGGTCAAGGGTTCAAATCTTATTAAATTGCATAAAGCCGCTAAACTTGAAGATATATCATTTTGTTACACTTCTTGTCACAACCCAATGAATTCAACAATGGTCATATCCTCAATAAACTAAGAAAAGGGTCACAAGTTCGAATTACCTCTCTTGTATTACTTTTGGTAAAAATTGTTGAATTAGAAAAATAACACTATAAAATGCTTTACAAGAGATTCGAACCTGGCACATCCAACTTGGTTGTAAAAGAGTCAAGCCGTAGGTGAAATTTTTAGAAGCATTGAACTATCAGATATATAATATAAAATTTGGTCCATTAACAAAAACAAAATTCTCCCAAAGAATCCTGTTAGGGTGGCCGCCCCCTAAATCCACCTCTGATATGACGTCAATAGACTGGCAACAAAATCTAAACTTGAAGTCATTGGACATGATCAATTTGGGACAAATGTTAAAAGGTTGAAATTTATCTGTACCACAAATAACCATGAAATATCGTTCTAGACGCTTCTGTGGACAATGATGTCATTAGACTGAAAAAAAAAAACTAAACTTGAAACATATGAACTGAAAATATAAAATATCTCTAAAACCCGACTTCCGATTGAAGATTAGAGACCATATTTGTGATCCTAACGATGAGACGACCATACCTGACTAGCACGTGTATAACCATGGGCGTTATTTCGACGGCGTGTGAATGGACTTTGATTGGAGATTGTGAAGGCATGAGGGTGCGTAGAACGTTTTTCGAGGTAGGTTCAATGAAATAGTTTGTTCCTTGGTGAGTTTCTGATTGTTTTGTGATATTAGTTTGATTATGCGTGTACCGTATAATATATCTCAATGATAGTTCGTCGTGGTGTGTTGGTTGTCATTGTTTTTCTTAGAACTTGGTGATTTTGTTTGATTGGTAGTAACTTATTTGTTGATTTAATAATGGCAACTGAGAGGGATGATTCACTTCAATTCATTAATGTCAAATTAAATGGTAAAAATTACTTGTATTGAAGTACCGTGATAAGGAACTTTTAAAAGGGAAAAAGATTGTGGGGTTATGTTAGTATAACTGTTGTGAAACTCAAGAACACTGCATTGATGCCATGAAAATAATATGAACTAATTTGATAAACCAATCAAAGAATAAGAAGAATTAAGGATGAAGTAGAGGACATATTATTGAGTCACAAAAAATTAGGGTAAATAATGAACCAAATTAATTTATATATTACAAGGAAACCTACAAAGTTAGGGAACTAAAACAATAAGGAAACTAAATATATATTATTATGCTGAATATATATCATATATATTATTATGCTATAATGAACAATGGAAATTTTGTTCAAGACTATTCTTTCTATGGATAATGATGACAATAGACTGAAAACAAAATCTAAACTTGAAGCCATTTGGACATGGTCAATTTGCTACAAACGTCGAAAAGTTGAGATATATGTCTACCAAAAGAAAAAAAATTCATGGAAATATTGCTCTAGATGCTTTTTTTTTCTATGCAATCATGATGTGAATAGACTGGCAATAAAATGTAAACTGGAAATCGTTTGGACACCATCGGTTTGTCACATACGTTAAAAAGTTGAGATTTATGTTAACACAAACTTAATCATGAAAATATTGCTCTATACACCTCTTTCTATGGACAGCAATGTCAGTAGACTGAAAATATAATCTAGAAATGAAGTCACTTGTATAAGGTCCATTTGGCACAAATGTTAAAAGTTGAAATTTATGTCTACTGCAAAAATAACATGGAAATGTTGCTCAAGACACTTCTTTCTATGGACAATGACATCAATAGACCAACAAAATATGCATCAATACTTGTTTTTGCCCACATCGACTGATAGTGGGTATCTGGAGGTATCAATACTATTTTTGTTTTTAAACGGGAGACAAATACAATTATTGCAATGCTTGTCTGTCATTTGGTATAATTTTAATGTTTTGGTAATTTCACAGCTTCACACCACCACATAGCATAGAGCCTACCTTTCGTGATTCTCTCGTAATGTCGTCATCAACTTTTCCCATATTGAAAAGGGAAGTATTCCTTAATATTCTGAGATATTTTTTCTGTCGAACGAGGACATGTATAAGATGGATGATGAAAGATTAGCTCACAAACCCTATAAAGTATTGGAGCAACGGGAAGTAATAAATTTCATGGATGATGTGTGGTAGTTAAGAGGTGAGTGATTTGGAGCATCAATTTGACAAAGGGATGGTGTTGGATGAAGGCCGGTATAAGCATTGAGACTCAATTAGATGGACTTGAAAAGCTAATTGGAAGCTTTCATAAATTGAAGTTGGTTATTTTTGCATGGAACAATGCTATCTAGTGATTCTCGCAATTTGAAATGCTCATTTAACGAAAATTTTAAATTGACATTAAATTCTTATTAATTTAATAAAATATCAAATTTATCCGAATCAAATACAATGTATTCAATACTTAAAAAATTATATATACGAACCTGCGTATGTAAATACAATGCTTCTTAAAAATTTCTTCTAACCAAATAATAATAATAATAATAATCTAAAAGACTATTTTTTTGATATAAAATGTATTTGAAAAATCCATTGACTGCTTGAAAATATATTAACTAGTACACACAAAAGAGTAATGCAATTTAAACTCCTAACGTGTGACATGAGTTTAGGTGACACTACGTAATATTAAATGATAAACTTAGTTAAATGATGTTGACCTTAAAAAGAATATCAATAAATTTCCCTCATCTAGTCAAGTTTTCCCCTCCTAAACTTCTTAATCTGTTGCTTGATAAAGATTCACAGGAGAAGCGAATACTTCAATCTTTGCCTATCATTCTTCATTCCACGTGTCTATGTAGAGTTTTTTATTCAAGCATTGGGGGTAAATATGTCTTTACAATTCAGGATATATGGCAGCCATTGATTAATTGATTTCTAATTGATTCTGGTTCAAAACATTAGACCGATATGGGAAAAGTTCCACAACATTTCTATCTCTCTTTGGTTTTTTCTCTTTGATATCACTAATTAGAGTTGGAGAGACCTACGAGACTTTCTTTTCTCTCGGTAGGCCCTAGCGCTAGAGCAATACAAATAGCAGATTGATTCTCAAGCAAGGAATTCATCGAAAACAATCTATTTGTCCACTTGCTTTCAGCTCTCAACCTATTCTTGTGCAAGCCAATCCTGTAGTTAGGAGTGAAATAACTCTCTTAATTGAGACTTATTAGTTCACATTTTATTTGCCAGCTTACATATCTTTCATTTATTGATTATGAATTCACACTTTATTTTTGTATTCATGTGGGCTTTGGTAACAGCTTTTTGCTTATGTGGAATGATGTAAAGGTAACTGTTGGGGATCCTAGGAGTTCAATCAACCATAAACATCAATCAATAGAAGAAATTCTAAGGCAAAACAATGAAAAAGTATGGAAGGAGACAACCGTGTTTGGCCGAATTTTCTGCAGTTTTCCTTCCTCGTTTCAGCAGCTTCTTCTCCT
>NC_036254.1:29593287-29594259 GCF_002742605.1 Olea europaea var. sylvestris
ACATAGGTATCGAACCTTATGTACCACTGTCTAGGGCTTTGTTTAAGCCCATACAGAGATCTTTCTAATTTGCACACACAGTTAGTTTTACCTTTCACCTCAAAACCTTGAGGCTGACTCATGTAAATATCCTCTTCCAATTCCCCATGTAGGAAAGCAGTCTTGACATCTAATTGTTTCAGTTCCCAGTTGTACTGAACAACCAATGCAAGAACCAGTCTGATTGTTTTGTACTTTATCACAGGAGAGAATATCTCATTGTAATCAACCCCCTCCTTTTGAGTGAACCCTTTCGCCACTAATCTGGCCTTATACCTAGGAGGATCACTATGATTATTTCCTTCTTTCAATTTGTAAATCCACTTACATTGAACTATCCTATGATCCTTAGGTTTGTTAACTAACTTCCAAGTTTTATTCTCCATTAGAGATTCCATTTCTTCCCGCATAGCTTTTAGCCAATTTTCAGAATATTTTCCATTAACAGCTTCTTCATAACTAGTAGGTTCTATCTGTTCAAGGGCTTCACCTGAAACCAAGGCAAAATCAGTCAAGTTTAGGGATTCATATCTAGGATTTGGCCTGATTTGCCTCCTCCCCCGATCCCTAGTAAGCTGATAATCTTGATTAGGTGGCTGATCATTAAAATGTTCAACTTCAACTGGTTCAATGTTATCTTGAAGTTCAGTCACCTCTTCAGGTTCAGGTTCAATTTCAATTTCATTTTCATTTTCATGATGTATAGGTTCATTTTTGTCATTCCCAGGTGTAGGTGAATTTAGCCTAGTCAGCTTCACCTCAGTCTGAATACTCTTCTCAGTTTCAGATTTGTTAGTTTCTTCGATTTTCTATTTTAGACATGGCATCTCAGATTCATTAAAGACTACATTCCTGCTGTTAATGATCTTAATGCCTTGGACCCCTAAAACCCATAACCTATAGCCCTTCACACCCTCGGGATACCCTAACATC